>NC_038250.2:9538116-9707128 GCF_000004515.6 Glycine max
ACGCGTATCTACATACAACAGGCGCATCACCTTCTTCATCCTTTTCTCAAGATCTAGAAGAATGTTAGTTCACATATAGAGACCTTCAATCATTAGAATGTACAATGAATGCGTTTTTTCATATAAAACCTTTTAAGCACCTTTGTTATATAAGCTTCTTGATGCACATAAATTCTATTCTTTAAATTCAATTTCCCAAACAAAACTTTGTGCTTCCTAGGACCTTCATCTCAACTTATTTTTTTAATCAATCTATAGCTTTTCAAAGTTCTTCAAAAGTTCCAATAATATTTATGTCATTTACATAAAAAATTATGAAAAAAAAATTAGATTTTTTTTTCTTCATGAAAATACACAGACAAATAGGATTATTTTTATATCATTCCTTTAGCAAGTACTCATTAAGTCAATTATACCACATGCTACTTGATTGCTTTAGTCCATAGAGAGTATTATTCTCAAGAATATGCAAGGAGTTTGATGCAAATGTCATTATCAAGAGAGTTATATAAGTAAGTTGTAACAACATACATTAGATGTAAACTAAGTTCTTCATGTCCTACTTGAGTAATCAAGTATCAAAAGTACTTACATCCACTACATGTGAATATATGTCTTCAAAATTAATGTCATGTTTTATATCTCAATTACACCGTCTCATTTTTTTTGCAAAAAAATCTATTTGTATCCAATCAGTTTAACATCTTCAAGTGTAAAACAAACAAGTCCAAAAATATAATAAATTTTACATCTTCAAGTATATTGGCTGCAAGTCCAAAAACCCAACTAGTTTTATTTCTTCAGGTATATGGACTACATGTCCAAAAATCTAACTTGTTTTTCATTTTTAGGTGAACGGACCACATGTCCAAAAACATAATTGTGTTTTGCATTTTTAGGTGTATAAACTACAAGTCAAAAAATTATTTTCTTTGGAAAGCAAGTCAAATTTTGCCTCAATTGAATCTTTCTATTTTGATTAATCATTTCTTTATTTATAATCCTTTAGAGACTTACTCTTGATCCTCATTATCATTTATTACGTTTTGTGTTACATTATATGTGAATACATTTTCAACGTTAACTTATATTTCAGCTCCGTTATATTCCATTCATGACATAATATGATATCTCTTTATTTTCACTAATTTCAGGTACCTGAGTTCTTCTGGAACTAGAATATATAATTATGTTAGAGGATTTTTTTTTTTTTTTTGCATTCTCATAACCTCAATTTGAACATCTTGATTTTAACTCATTTTCTTGATTGGAGATTTTTATCTTTTGGAACCAACGTGTCTAGCACACTTCATGCGTGTCAGAGACTCATTTTGTAATATTGTCCAACAAGGACATCAAATTTAATTGGAACATTAGTCGTTGATACATACAATTTAGCCACGCCTTTTGACTAAACTTTGTAAATGAATTATCTTTTGAACTTTTAGTTCAAATTGTTTTATACAATGGTCAAGATAATTATAATTCATTTCATTTAATCTTCTTTTTTCAACTGCTTACTATCTATCCCTCATGTTGGGAAAATGAATTTAAAATAACAATCGACAAACTGAGTCCTAAATAAATTTATTATTCATGAGTCAACATATGGAGATTTATACCCAACTTTCCAACCTCCTTTGAGGGTTCATCTTAATGTGTTCTGATTGAACAATTGAGCTCATATTTATAACATAGACAACACATGAAAAAATATGTATTAAATTGAAAATATAAGGTTGCTAATCGAAAATCAATTTCAAGAGAAGAGAACTAACTATATCTTGTTGACATGATGAGAATTAATATTGCGACATGTAAGATTGCATGTGTCAAAGAAAACATTAAAAATTTTGATCTCACGAGTATATGAACATGTTCTACTTGATGTTCAACATAAATTCTAATAGTCATGCAATATCCATTAAAAGCATGAGATGTAATCTCATCATCATTATTAAGACATATTATCTTAATTGAATAATTTGAAAATGAGTTATAACTCAAATTAATTGAGTCAACAGTATTACAAACATCTTGTTGTGATCATCTAGTTGATGCAACTAATAAAATCATGAAATGTATAAATGATTTACCTAATAGGTGTATTGGTCCACAAATATCACCCTATATTTGTTCTAAAAATAAAATGGACTCATTCTTATTTTTTCTTGGTGATGATTTAATTATAAACTTTCTTTGGGAACTTATAATACATGAGAAATCATTGAACTAAAGAATCTTCTAGCTCTTCAACAGTTGTCCACATGAAAATGGGCAAACCGATCATGTCAACTAACAAATTCATTTTTATTTTGTAAACTTTTGATTTACAGTTGTACGTTTTTTCAATTATACTAATAAACCTATAGTGCAAATTTAATATTGACTTTTTGTCTTGTGTGAGTCATTATACTATTAACCATACATACAAAATATATCTCAAACTACTATTTGAATTATTTTTCTTGATATATTGCTCATCATAAAAGACACGTCAAAAACAATGTATACATGTTTATAAACCAATAAAATCATTCAAGAACAAGTATTGTGATCTTAATACATGCAAAAACTATTATAATTGACCTATATGAAATCAAATGTGCACAATACATAAATTTAAAGCAATTTCATATTCCTTTTAATATATAATTAATTATGTACATGATAAACAAAACGTATAATGACATCTCATTGAATACACTTATAGATATAAAAATAACAACATACATATATGAAGCTCAAAATACTTTGAATCTTGATCGCTGCCAAAAACATCACATTTCATATATTGTTGTATAAAACATTTCAGAAACATATATATAAAATTTATGTATAGTTTAATAAACTATTAGTTCCCTAAATTTACAAATCTTTTAAGTCATTTAATCATATGTCTTATGACAAAAACATGAATCAAATCATAATGTAAGAATAAATGTGATTACAAAATAATCCAAAAATAATCATATAAAACATTTAGATTATAAGTAATCAATGTTAATTACATCTATAACAATAATGAATAAAATTTATATAATAGAAGAATAATTATTTGATAAAAATACATGAGTAACATTCACGTTGAAAAATGGAGCAATGTCAATCAAATGGGTCATATGATTTTTCACATAAATTTCATACACCTTGTTTTTGCTACAAGTATACAAGAAAAAACTTTAAATATTTCTTAAGTTGTTATTCTTTGATATTGCTACTAATGGAGCACATTAAATGTATGAAAATATATAATATTTTCTTTTTAACATACCAACATTCATAATTTTTTTTCTCCACACGATATTAATAAACTAATCATTATGAATAAGCCATATTTATACACACAATATAACATACACAAAATATTTTTTATGCGTGTGTACACATAATATGTAACATGTAAATATGTTTACCCACAATGATAATGTTAATCAATATAAATATGACAATAAATACTATAAACAATTATTTATGCTTCTTATTTTAAACTTATTAATTAATATTTATATAATTATTTAGATTACATATACCCAAGAATCATACGTAATATTTAATAATATTTATCAAATGTAATTATCTAAATTAGATCATATGTAAACAAATAAAATATTAGTATAAGATATCATCTTATATTATGTCATTTGGGTGCACATATAGAAATATTATAGGCAAGACTAATTATATTAGGATATTATGTAAAAGTTGAGATAATTTAATATATACTAATTGAGATTTTTTTTTTTCACTTTTGGTGAGAAAAAATCAATCTTTTATATTCTCATTTTTTTCAAGAATGAAAATTTTTTCCTTTTCATTTTTAGCATTATTTTCTCACTTATGATGAGAAATAGTCAATGTTTTTTTTATCGTCATTCATCAAGAATGAAAAGTTCTCCCTTTTTCATTTTTGGTATGGTTTCCCCACTTTTGTTGAAACAAAAAAAATTTTAATTTCTTTCTTTGATAAGATCTTCAAAACCTTTTATAAAAAAAATTTATAATTTTTTTATTTAATAGTATCTTCAAGACACATTATGTTTAAATAAATTTAAATTATATTTATATGAATAATATAACTTTACACATTATAGTTATGCATAATATGATTAGGGAGACAAGAAGAATCTTATTTTAAAATATGAACTCAAAGGAATATAACTTCTTTTGCGCAAAATCAAATTATAATAAAATTCTTGAGCCTCAACCATTAGGATATTATTTTTTCATTTCAAGTGAGAAAGAATATTCTTTTATTTTCACTTTTCTATTATTTTCTCACTTCATGGGAAAAATATTCTAAAAATTTTCTACTATGATGTCATCAAGACTCTCAAATGATCAAACTCACAATTACCTAAATGGAACATAAATATCCTACTAAACACATAGTATGAATAACATAATTTGAGAGAAGAAAAATCTGAGCTTAAAACATGAATTTAAAAGAATAATTTTATCCAATTAATTTCTTAATTTACATGAATTTTTCTTGCAAGTTGTAATATCAATTATTCAGTTGTTGATGATTCATGAATGAAAGACAATCGTATTAAATAAAATATAATTCAAAGGATAAAAATAAAGAAAAAATAAAAAAGAGAATACAAGAGTTTAGAAAAAATGAAAATTATATATATATTTTTCAATGAGAGTAATCCATTGATAGGTACAAAAGATAAATATAAATAATGAAAGATTATAAAAGATACAGGAAATCACAAATAAACTATTCATAAAATATTTTTCTTTTTATTTATTTTTTGGCATAAATATTGTTCTTTTTATAAATCCATAGAAACATGGTAAATAAATAAACTATTAATGAAAGGGAATGTCTGAAAAATAAAATATAGCGGAATCGGTCCAAAAAAAAAACTTGATCTATGGTGTTTATGAATTGAATATGGACTTATCTTAATCTGATTTTATGGGAAAAATGGTTTTGATTGAATTTGGACTCTTTTTTTTTTTTTTTTTTCAGTTTGTAAAACCAGAACTAGTAAAGGTTGGTTTGAGAATGTAATTATCCACCCATTTACACGCCTCAAAATCAAAATTGCATGCGTAATAGATTTACGATTTATTATCACAATCTTATTTCTTATAATCAAAATATAATCAATTATTATAATAATTAAATATTTTAATATATAAATACCAATAAATTAAATAATAAAGTTAATAATATGGTTTACTATATAATTCATTTGTTTTTTAGATTCTTATTATCTTTTAATTTTTATATATTATTTAAAGTTAAATACTTAATATATGATTTGTTTAAAAATATATAAATTAATAAAATTTAGGAAAATTTAAAATGAGTTTTTGTGAATTTCCTCAAAGTGATAGACTTATAGTGTGTTTGATTAACAAATAAGAATTAATTATACTCCAAAAAATTATGTAATTCTACACCTAGCTAGTGAGAGAGAGGAAAAAGAGAAAAAAAATTATAAATATAATAAATAATATGATGTGATAGGAAGAGAAAAAAAATGTTGATAGAATGTTTAAAAGGATGAGTTGTTTCCTTTGAAATTGATTAATAAACTAAAATAAAAATATTTATTATAAAAATGATATATAGGAGAACATAAAATGTCATTGCAACACAATTTTGCACATCTTAATATTTTTTTTTTCTTTTAGTTCTTTAATGAATGCTTTAGGGATAATAGTTAGCATTTATATAAAAAGAATATTAACTTTTATCAAATATAACATACTTGTAACTTATATGTAATCATTAAAATTAAGAATTGAACCACCCAATGCATAAATATGCATAATGTTATTTTTACTTAACAAACTATCTTAATTTTGGATATATATTTACATTAAATAGTTGAAGACAAAACTTTATTGTTCATAATGATCGTACTTAACTAAAATATTAAAATTAAGGCATGCGATCTAAAAAAATTAAGGACTTAATTGTCGAATAAATAACGCTAAATAAATTCAATTAGCATGTTATATATATATATATATATATATATATATATATATATATATATATATAAAAGTTATTTACAATTAATAATACTATTTTTTAGAAACGTAATTTTCAATAAATCTAATGATTGACTTTACGTTACTACCTTAAATTGTAATTAAAAATTATCTAAAATTTTACAATAAATTTTCATAAAATTAATAATCTATTTTATGTTGAATATTTTTAATGTAATATTAATTTTTCAAATACTCCATATTTGTTTTTAAACATATTTATAATTTTCTTAATACCTCATAAAGGTGAAACACTGAACATAGACACTACTTATCTTATCAATGTCTTAACATGACCCATCATTCGTAAATAATTTACAATCATATCATAGAAGTCTTTTAAAATTAGTGATTTACCATCATTTTAAAATCAAACGAATCTTTTTCGACTAAGCTTTTATGAAATGAAAAGGGACCGCACTCAGTTACAGCTCAATAAGAAAATGCAAACAACATAATTTCAAATTCGTTAGCTAATAAAACTTTTAAATTGAGTGTATAAATATATTTAGTTAATTACATCTTTCATATGTAATTGGGTAGATTTGACCCTTTATATTTTAATTATTAGGTTCAAATATTATAATTTTAATTTTACTCAAATAAACTAATGTTTTAGTTTTTTTTATAGTGTATAAGGAATGTAGTTAACCAACACGGTTAACATAATATAAGAGTGATACTTATATTAATCAAATAGTTCATAATTTAAATATATTGTATATGATATAAGTTGTGTTAAAACGAAATATTTGTTTTTTGTGTGTTCATATCTTCGATAGACATTAATTATTATGTTCGACAATAAATATTTTATATCAATATCATGATTAACAAATAAAAATAAAAAAATAAAAAACCTAAAAAATATAACTAAATCATATCATTATATAGATCGCATGTCAAGTACCATAATATATTATATCAACAAAAACTATCAAATATTTAACAAAAGAATGTTAGAAAGACAAATTATAAAATTGACATAAACCAAAAGTATAACTAAGCTGCTTCTATCTGACATCAATTCAAAATCTTTGACCATTTAGCGCCCATTTGGCATTAGGATAGATATGTCAATATAATAACTATAATTGTTCATTGTTTGTTGTGTTAATAAGATGTATGTGATAATATTATCTTATCACTTATTTTACGTCCTGTATTGAATTAAAATTTTAAAAAATTCTTGTAAAAACAAGTTTAGGAGATTTTAAAAGATTAGGAAAAAATATATGACTTTTTTAAAAGACTTATATGATTAAAATTTTATAATTTGAATTTTAATGAATTTATATTAAGAGAATTTATAAAATTTGAAAGGATTTTATAAATTTATAAAATTTGAAATAATCTCATTAATTTTTTTTAAAAAATTAAAATTACAAGGACAATTGAAAAAAATTAGGGTTTTTTGTAAGCAAAATTAATTCAAATTGAAACCAATACAACACAAAATGTAGCATTGTAAGAATATAAGCTACGGATTACAAAGCATGGACTATGCGTAGAATCAACTCCAATTGGCACCCCGTATCAAAACATGAACATATACCTCACAAATCTAAAATATTGTTCTAAAACATAATACAATCTCATAAATATTTTCAATATCAATGAAATCCCCTAATAGCATCATCCCGATATTGGAATCCCCCAGTAGCATCATCCCAACAACCAAGATCGATAAAATTCCTTAACATAGAAAATTAGGGTTTGAATAAAGAAAATTATGATTGCATAAAAGAGGATGGAATATATAAACTACGGAAAACTAATGTCCATGTAAACAACAATAGTTTCTATTGGTTCACATAGAAATCATAACAATAGAGGAAAGGGATTATGTGTGATGGTAGAAAGAATGTAGCAACCAATAAAAGAAGAAGAAAGAAAAAAAAAAGAATCTCATTAATTTTTGTGGGATTGTTTGATGGGTGATATTTATTTTTTATATTAAAAAGTAACATGAAATGCATTAAAATCTTTCATAAAAAAATCCATCCAAAATTTATATATTTTTAAATATCATAAGACTTTTTATAAGTTATAAAAAATCTAAATTAAATATAACTTCATTTTATTGCACTCTTTAAAAAATTATAATAATCCTAATTAAATATTATAAAAAAAATTATATCATTTAAAAGTTTTAATTAAATACCCAACATTTTTTTTATAAAAAAAATTCTTTTAATATCCTTCAAAATCCTAATCTAATACATCCCTTTTATTTTGTTGATCTAGTATATTTCTCATCATGAGAGGAGAGTCTAGTTAGGATCAATAAAATATGATAAACGCCCTTACTCTTTATATAATATAATAATAATATATAATATAATGATATATATTATATTTTTAATCACCATATTATCTTATATATATAATACTTATAATTTTTTATAAAAATTATAATTATAATTTTAGAAACTTATATGATTTATTTATAATTTGAAGAAAAATAATCACATAAATAAAATATAATTTGTTACAATTAGTTAAAATTATAATTATTTTATAATTTATAAAAAAACAAATGAAAAGTTAATTTTTAGAAAAATATATCTAATTTTAACGAAATAATATTTTTTAAACGTAATTCATATTATATTATGTCGTTATTTTATTTATTATCTTGTCCATAAACATTAGATAAAAATTAAAACTTATCTTTTTCTTATCTCATTTTACTAAACGAGTCTCTAATGTAAATTATGGCCGATCTAAATCAAAAGAAAGCAAGAAGTTTAATTGATCATCATTTTATGAATAACGAATATTTTTATATCGACAAAAACGTGTTTGACTTTTTAAAACAGATTAGAAGGGTTACCCATCGATCGAGTCGTTTCAACGAGCACTAATTCACAGCTCATTACGAATTAAAATTTAAATAAAGAAAAAAAAATAAAGAAAGGAAACCCCGCTTTTTTTTAGCATCCAGTGGAACTGTGGAAGAGGATAAGGCCAAATAATAATAATAATAATAATAAACAGAAAACAAATTCATAAAACGTTGTTGTGTTGGATACCTTATCCACAAAATTTTAACCTCCTTAAAGAAACAACACTTGTAAATAGTAATATAAATATTCTAGAAGCCAAATACTCTTTAATTGCCATAATTATAAATACGCCAACAAATCTATAAAGATCGCCATGTCTTGTGTTTGTGTCTATCCATTCCATTTCTTTCCAACACACACTTTCTCTCTCTATCTTTGGGTGTCTTTCTTTTTGTTCATTGTTGATGATGTCACGCGCCGCCGTGCTATTACACGCGCCGGAGGAAGATGCGGCGGCGGAGGAGTGCTGTACCTCGACTTCGTCGTCGTCGATCGGGAGGAACAGCGACGTGTCGTCGGAGAGATCAATGGAGGAAGGAGAAAACGAGGTGGAAAGTGCTTACCATGGACCTTTGCATGCCATGGAAACTTTGGAAGAGGTTCTTCCCATCAGGTACACTACTACTATCCTTGTTATTTTTTTCTTCTTGTATCTTTCTTTGATCAAAAGAACCACCTTATCATATGTTGTTTCTTCACTTTTATTTGCATGATGTTTTTTCTTTTTCTTTTTGTTAAATTAAGTTCATTTGTGAGTTTTTCTGGTTCCTTCTCTTTGAGGGATGATACACCAACCATCCGCCCAAAATGGGGGAGGAAATAGGAGATAAGTAAGAAGAAGAAAAATGAAATATAGAAAGAGAGTGATAAATGTGTTAAGTGATGTAAGAGAAGAGAGACTAGAGAGAAAAAGATGAAAGCAAAAAAAGTTTGGTGAAAATGAACTAGGGTGCTAAACTGCCAATTTTTTGTATCAATTTATTTTCTATTTTTTTTTTTGCTATTGAAAAATGGAAATTTGATGATCATAGGGTACCCATCATAGGTTTCTGTGTCTCTGGGTGTTGAATCTGTCTCCCCCAAGAAATTTTTAGCTATAAAACTGTATCATGTAAGATTTTGCCAAAAATAATAAGAAACCTAACTTAAAGACCTTAACTCAATTCCACAGACCTGACTTGTAAAGTGAGAATTTCTGAACTTGTAAAGAATACATCAATGATATCTCCAGTTGATGAGAGACTAAACAGTAAACACCCCTCTACACCTAGTACAATGAAAGTGCTAGAGGCTACAATAAAGGTAGCCCAAAGACACTTAAGGCATCTCGAACTTGATGTGTGCGTCTGTGTTTACATTTGGATTTTCATCTATCTGTTGTTTTTTTATGATGGTTGGAATTAATGATATGGTTGTGCTTGTGCAGGAGAGGCATCTCGAACTTTTACAATGGCAAGTCCAAGTCATTCACGACCCTGGCTGATGCAGTGTCTTCCCCATCAGTGAAAGACATAGCAAAGCCAGAGAATGCATACACCAGGAGGCGTAGGAATTTGATGGCATTGAACCATATTTGGGACAAGAATAATAGAAACTACCCTCTAAGAAGCAGTGGTGGTGGCATTTGCAAGAGATCAATCAGCTTGAGTAGAAGTTCTCTGGCTCTTGCAGTTGCC
Source organism: Glycine max (assembly GCF_000004515.6). NCBI lineage: Eukaryota > Viridiplantae > Streptophyta > Magnoliopsida > Fabales > Fabaceae > Glycine > Glycine max. Next base: position 9,548,660 of record NC_038250.2, read on the forward strand.
ATGAACAACTCCGACAGCAGTAGTAGTATCACAAGCGACGATTCCGGTTCCAGCTCGAATTCGATACCTCCTCCCTCTCCACTACCGCCACTCCATCCACGAAACAGAGTGTCTTCCTTGCGGAATTTCTCTCCCTGGAGATCATTTTCCTTGACTGATCTCCAGCAGCATTGTGCCATTGCTGCAACAATAAAGATTTCAAGTCCCTCCATTGGAAATGAAACTGCTCATCCATCATAGTAATAAACAAAGAGGATAACAAACTATATTATTATTAACTTTTAGCTTATTTGAATGACTATCTTGCTCTAGTCCTATTTGTTTGAGGGAGCAACAAGTTGGAGAAGCAGTGCCTTTGTGTACGTACGATCACTTCAAATTAACTTCACTAGGATATGATATGGCAGTCCTTAGAGCATTTAACTCCTCCCTTTTTCATTTCCTCTTTCATAACAATGGTAAAACAACACACGTCTAATAATGGCCATCTTAAATCTCCTTACTCAGCAATGTGACAAAACGTTTGCCAAATTCGCAACGCCATCATCATCCACTTCATGAATAAATCCTTCCATTTGTATTAAGTATGACACTGCCAATGTCTGGCTACTTATTATAGAATGTCAAAACGAAAACAATGAATTATCCACTAAAAAAGGACCTTTCTATTGTCAGTATTCAAGGTTTTTGGAGTTTTTCCACGGATGATAGGCTCGTCACAAGATCAAAAGTGTTCATCACAAATTGCCTTTGACAATTTGTTTCAGAGCGTCTACCGTGGTCAAGTGCTTCAAATGGTTTATGGTGGACCATTAAAAATAGCTTTAGATTAATCAATAGTTCTTTCTTTTATCATGGACTCTCAACATCAGATCCTTGCTCTTCCCTTGCCGGCGCAACTTGACCGCTATACGACACCACTAAGTCGATTTCCGGCGACGGCAGCGCCACTTTTTTTTCTTCCTCTCATTCTTCTTCTCTGCTCCTCCCTCTACCATTTTTTATGCTATCCCCTATTTCTCCTCCTTCATTGACTCGATTTTTTTAATTCCAATTATACAAATACAATCGCCACGTTTTCCAACCATATCTCAGAGAGTGTTGTCTTTGGCCTCGGCAAGTTCTACGGTACCAGCCTCCCTCGCTGTCGGATCTACATCGACGTCAAGTGCAACGACCGCCTTGTTGACCCACAATTTGCTTCTCCCTCTACCCTTCCGCACATCGTCCATGAAGACACCGCGGATCTAAACGTCGGTGGCGTGAGTAACAGATCTGGGCGCCGTCAGCATGCACGACAAATTTGGACCCTGACGATGTGAGTGGCGGATCTGTAACCCAACAGCGTACAGAACGGATCTGTATGTCATCGAGTTTCCTCGACCCCTAAACGCCACCGTCTCGATTTTTGAGTTCGGCTTCCTTGTAACAGTGTTGTTCACAGTTGAAATTGAGGGAGGGAGAAAAAAAAAATTTAGTGCAGCAGGTCCACCATATACTGTATACTGAGGTGAATCTAACGGTGTTAAAAAATTTGTCCACGGTAAATCATTTGAAACACTTGACCACACGGTAGAAGCCGTCTTTGTTTCAATCAATTCTACCGTTAAGGGCAAGTGGCGGGATTGCCAGCTGGGCAATATGTAACAGAAAGAAAAAAGTTACACAGTTTACCTGGTAAGTTGTAGTCCCTACTACAGTTACATTTTGATTTTGATTGTTAAATTAAACGAGAGAATTTTGATAACAGTGTAAACCCGCCACAAAAACATTGACAGACGTCAACCACCATAATTAAAACTTATAATTTCTCATATAAATACTAAAAACTTTTAAAAAAGTGAAGAAAAAAAATACTAGGAACTAAATGAATAGTTTAATCAGAGAAAAAATAATGTGTGATCGTCTTGTGATTCATTTGCACCAGACTAAGCAACAATAAAACCACCACCATTCTAATTGGAACAAAATCGGGTATTTACAAAGAGAGTGCTTTTGTTAGTGGCATTTGTGTTTCAAAACACAAGGGCCGACACATTGGTCAAGGTGAAATTAATTTGGAACTCGCATGGGCAAAAATTCAATGAGGCTAAATATATTTACATCAATGAATGAAATATCATTCTGGCCAGTGCCTAGTTACAATTGCATACCTACATAAAATACAACATGAAAATCAATAATAAATATACCTAACTGTCTGACCGGCAAAATAATAGAGGCAATGTATCAAGCTTACAATGTCAACTCTATATACTATGGGTAATTACAAAAGGTTCGTTGAACTATGTAGTAATTTAGTTGGAAATTACCAATCAACCAAGAGAATCACTCTCCTATCTTTGATATCATGATCAGCAAGTGCACCATGTAACTACAAATCGGATGACAATCAAGATTGCTGCTGTCCACGTAAAGAGAAACTCGTGTTTCCAATGTGGATAATGTTGCGGCGTTGTCATCTAAATCCGGAGATGAAATATTGAAGCAAACTGTCAAACTAAAGTAATAATCATGAAATTGTGGACTTCTGATGTGAACTAAGAAACTGAGCGCAAGAATATTCGGACATGAATTCTGGAAGATCAATTTCATCAACGTCTATGGCAGGAATTGCCATATCTATGTCTTCGGCAGAGAAAGGAATGCTGCAGCAAAAAATTAAGGTTAAGACAAAGGAATCTCAAATGGCAGCTGTTTGACTCTCGAGGTGCAAATACAGTTTGGTGCAATTTTAAATTTAATTTCCAAATATGTGTTAATAGCAGAAAGCCACGAATCTCATCTATAAATATGCATGACTTATATTCAGGTTTACATTTTAATGATTTTAAGGGTTAACGAGACATATTTCGAGCAAATTTATTCATTTTTATTTTATTTGTGAAGTTGTAGATGTGGGCAATGACTACCTACCCCTCTCTACTTCTTATTCTAACTAAATTGAGTGAATTCCTTCTTTCTCTCTCTCTCTCTCTCTCTCTCACTTCCCACATAAGCATTTTGTTATACTCGCATTCCATTTGACTTTTCCTCATCAGCATCATTATTCCTCACGTTGTCAAGCATAGGAAATGTCTAATAACAGCTAGTAATTCTCATAAGCAATAGATTGAGTCACAATAGAAAATTCTGTCTCCAAGACGATTTCTTTGATTATTCATCATGAAACAGAAACGCAACAAACTGAACTAGAAAGTATACCAGTTAATATGGACATGCTGCTTGACATATTGATTTAGCTTCGTCTCACAATAAAATAACAGGTCAAAAAATAAGTAAAACTTTTTTTTTGAAAAAAAAATAAAAATAAAAATGTCATTGCTTTGTGGTACGATAATTTCAATTTCAATAACTAGAAACAGAACAGAAATCCAATTCAAGTAAAAACTGGCCAGAAATATCCAGAAGCAAGGGAAACCATTCATTTTGATTCATCCAGCAATCACAGGATAAAACTGCAAGTAAATGAAAAGAACTTCAATGGGAGAAGGTGGTGTACCTCAGATCATCATCTAATAAGAAAGAATTTGAGGTCAAATTCTGATTGTCCTTGCTGACAATTTCTCTCATTTCACTAACTACCTGTTTACCATATACTGTTAAGAACTCTGAAGAAACTACCATCATAGTTGTATTTTGAAACAAGTTAAAGAACACAACTTGCCTCATTGGACACACTCTGGGTTCCATACTTGTCATCCCAGTACATTGTGCTGATTCGATAGATTTGCCTCACAGTCAATACCTGTTGATGAAATGTATTTAGCTTTCTTTTCAATTTTATATGTTTAGATGAACTGTATATCAAGAATATTATATTCATTACACATGCGAGACATCAGACATATGCTAACAAATGAGATGAAAGGAATATCTTTGTAGTGAATGAGACCAAACATGCTCCCTTAACAGGGAAGGAAAGTCATTAACTGTTTGTTTCATATTCTTAGAACATTTAGACATGAGAGGCACTGTTAATGAAGATACCAGCATAATTGTCTTACTTAAAAAGAAAATTTTCAACAAATAAATGTATTACTATTAACGATCAAATAAATTTTTAGTCAATCACTCTACTAATATGTTAAGAACAGGAGGGAGAGCAGGGGACCAGGACTCAGGAGTTCATATAGGCAGCAGGGGTGCTGTGAACACTGGGGATCAGGGATATAACAGCCTGCATATGGGGGAGAAGGCAATAAAGAAGAGAGAAAATTGGTTGGAGAGGGAAGGCGGTGGAAGGGAATAAGGTCTGGCACTATTCCTCTTATTTCTTTCATTATTTTCCTCCTTTTTGAGTGATCTCAGGAAAGGCATAAAAACATTCCTTTTTGGCGTTCACATTATCTCAATGGCAGTATAACAGGAAAATAAGTTTCTTGTAGAAATTCAATAAAACAGTAATATGACTTTCCATTTTCTATCATATTAACACCCATATATAGGTTTCATATTATTAAATTTCTTTTATCCCAATTCCCAAGTAAGGTGCTTCACCTACGCATTTAGTTAAATCAGTTACAAACAACTGGAATGACCGTCAAATATTCATGGCCCATGGATCTTATGATTGTAACTCAGAAAATTAGGTCTTGAAAGATAAAACTAAAAAAAATGACGCAGGAAAGACTGAAGTAGGAAATAGAATCACAACAAGGATTTTGCCAAATATGATAATCATACCGGACAAAGATCTTGCCGAATCTCTTCCAAAGATTTCTTCCTCTTTTGATGTATTACCTGCATAATTCAAACAAAGGAAATTGTAGATAAGAGATAGCAGTTCTGTTTGACAACATTAGAAGTCCAACAAAAATACAGAAATTTTTATACCAAGAACCCGATGGCTTGTCGTATATAATTCAGCTCATGCCAGGATGTCCCTGCATACTACATTTCACAAGTACTTAGTCAAACCCATAAAACAAGAATTTCAAAGAAGTATCAGCAGTCTCAATCTACCTCCTCTGTTGCATTGACTATCCATTTCTCCAGTTCCGCTACACCAGACTTCACATATTCACCATTTGAGAAAGTGCAACATTCCCGACGCAAAAGAAGACTGAAAAATGAAGATCTAAAAAATTGAAAAAGCTGAACTAAGGAAAATCAACTAAACAAAGAAAATTAGTGATTTGAAACTACGAAGAACCCTTTCCCAAAATCATGGCTTTTTACCTGTTGAAGAGTGTAATATTGATGAATGAAAACACCTGGGTAACTAACTTGCGGATGAAAAAGGATGGCACCTGAACAAACAAATTTTAGGCAGGAAAAAAAAAATAGATACTGTGAATGTTTGAAACTTGTTAACACTAACAGTTAAATCCACAACCACAGAAATCATCATTTATTTGTTCTCCAAAATTACTACATATGTTAAATTAACATGTAGAATCATCAGATACCATAGCCTGCAATGAAGTGTACAATTTCACTGCTTACCACCTGAAGGTAAATTAATTTTTTGACACCAAAGACAAATTGTGTCACACCAAAGCTTCAACCGAACAAACAGTTGTAACCACTCTGTTAATATGTAGTATATTAATTGATCACAATGTGTTCCCAACTTCCCATTCCATTTTCCCTTCTCCCTTGACTCATTTTACTAGGAAGTAGGAATTTACTCTATAATCTACAATTCTACATGCAGCCCCACCCTACTTGAATCCTATGATTTACATATTCCCATGGTTATCAAACTCTTGAGTTAACTCGCTAACTTTTACAAGTTTACGAATCCACTTACCCTCTGCAAGTTGATTTGTGTGTAAACTCTTTTAGTAGACTCTAGGTAGACTCTATAAACTCTAAGTAAACTCGGTAGACTCTTGAGTTTACCACCGAGTCAAAAAGTTAGTAAGTTAAAAAACTTACACCAAAATGTAAGTCATTTTGGGTTGTTTTCTGTTTGTTTAGTGTTCAGCATACCTTCATTTATTGTGTTGTTCCCGAATAAAAAAATTCACACCTTTAATAACATCAAACCCTTGTTCTCTAAAAACATCAAACCCTCAATGGAAATGATCTACCACTACTATAACATCTGCATGTTATTATCTAGTAGTGATACATTACCGGACTTGACTATTTAAGTATTGTGAAATTTATGATTTATTATATTGTTGAAATGTTTAATTGGTATGTTACTTATAATTGGTATGCTACTTATAAATATTTTGTTATTATTTTTATATGAAGTGGACTCTTACGAATCTACGAGTTGAGTTTATGAGTCGAGTCTATGAAACTCTCACGAGTTTACGTAAACTCTCGAGTTTGATGACCTTACATATTCCTCTATTTGCAGTTATATGGTATGATGGACCCAAGATACTAAGAACTATGTGACTCATGATATGGTATGTACAGTCTTCAGTTTTTCACCCCTAAAGCCAGTATTATTGTGCCTCCTACTAAACTTACATCACATCAACAAGTATGGTACATATGAACAGTCTTTGAAATATTCAAAATATTCCTCCTTTCCAGCGACACCCACTTGCTGGTGAGACCAACCCTGGCCTCCTCCATCTCAGGCGACCCACACAAGCCCCCTGTTTGGCTATTTTTTTTTCTTTTAATGGCTTCTTTGGGTACTACGGACACCGTCTCCGCAACAACGTTTACCACTGTCCCACTTTTTCCGTGTTAGAAATTAACCAGATCTGCCAATTATACTAACTGGGCAGCCACTGTCCAGCTTTGGTTTTGCGGTCAAGACGTGCCGATCACTTGACCACTAAGGCTATGGACATTCCAAATAAAGACTGGCCAGTTGGTGGCAAGTCGACGCCTCTTTGTGCAATGTCCTTTGGTTCTCTATTCATCCCAATCTTCAACCTTCATACCAGGCATTTGACATGTGTTATGAGGTTTGGAGCAAAGCCAAGAAAGTTTACTCCAATGATGTACATCGTCTCTACAGTGTGATAACCACTATGTTGTCCACCAAACTTGAGAATATGGATATGCAAACTTATCTTGGTAAACTCGACCGTTTGATTGCTGACTATAACAATGTGAAGCCAACAATTTGAAGCCTTTCACTTCTGATGCAAAGACTTTTTACTGGCAACATAACCAGTACTTCAGGGTTCTAGCTCTTGCTGGTCTCCCACATGAACTTGATTCAATGTGTAACTAGATTCTATTGGCTCCTACTGTTTCTACTTATGACATGGTTAGTGAACAGTTACCTTGTCTCTCCACTCCACATGTTTTTGGTCATTCCTCTACCTCTGCCTCTTCTACGGATTCCTCCGCCCTTGTCTCACACTCATCTCATGGCAGAGGGCATGGTGGAAATGGTTGAAGCCGTGGTGGAAAGAACCGTTGTTGCAATTATTGTCAAATTTATGGTCATATTGAAGCCGACTGCCACAACAAAGCCCGAGACCAATCAAAATCAACGAATGTTGCCCAGGTCACTAATCCTACCCCCATTGAGGATGTCACTATCTCCACCATTGAGTATCATGATTTCCTTCATTTTCAAGCAGCCCAACAAACTGCCTCGCCTGTTACAGCCTAGACTAAGTCTAGTAATCCTGTAGCCACTGTCTCTCAGTCGTCCTCTCTTGGACCTAGGATACTTGACTCCGATGCCTCTGATCATATGAAAGGTAACCAATCTTTTTTCTCTCAATTGTCGTTATCGGATTCTTTGCCTTTTGTTACTCTCGCAGATGGCTCTCAGATCAAAGTTTGTGGCAGTGGTCAAACCCACCCACTTCCTAACCTCCCTTTGAATTCTGTCTTGTTTGTTCCTAGTTGTCCTTTCAATTTGATTTCCATTAGCAAAGTCACTCACTCCCTTAATTTCTTTGTCTTGTTATTAATTTTGTTCCTGTGTAGGATTGGCGTACCGAATGGACGATTGGAGCAGGACATGAGTCTGGGGGATTGTATCATCTTCAACCACCGATTGCCTGTGTATCCATTGCTTTTGCCGATCTTGCTCATCAACGTTTTGGTCATCCCAGCTTGGAGAAGCTGCGTCCTTTAGGTGCTAGTCTCTCTACACTTAAGTCATTATAGTGTAAGTTGTGTCAATTAGGAAAACATGTTTGTAATTCGTAAAGTCCCCAAGTCAATAAATTTGTTGCATCACCATTTGCTTTAGTTCACTCCGATATTTGGGAACGTAGTCGAGTATGTTCAACTTTAGGATATTACTATTTTTGTTACTTTTATTGATGACTTTTCTTGTTGTTCTTGGGTCTTAATGAAAAACCATTTTGATGTCTTCTCTGTCTTCAAAAGTTTTTCGCATGAAATTACTAATCAATTTGGGACACCCATTAAAATTTTATGCACTGATAATGCAAGTGAAATTACATGGCTACAACAACTTCTCCAGCAACTCCAATTTGGAGACACCGAGGGCACTAAGCTTATTTGTGATATAATGAAGCCACTATTCACATTGCATCCAATCCGGTCTTCCATGAACAGACTAAACAGATAGAGATAAATTGTCATTTTTGAGAGAGAAAGTACTCTTAGGAGACATCACCACTGACTTTGTCAGCTCTAGTGACCAACTGGCAGATGTGTTCACTAAATCTCTCAAGTGGTCTCGCATTGATTATATTTGTAACAAGCGTTGTGCATACGACATATATGCTCCAATTTAAAGGGGAACGTTAAATATATGATTTGATATGATTGAATGTAAATATAGAATTTGGGTGTATCTGTACAGATATGTAGGGATTTCATTATTCTTTGTTTCCTTAATTATCTTGTACCTATGATTATAAATAAATCAGTGTGTATGATAACAACACACTACTTCAGTAAACACTTCTATAGCCATCTCTCAAAATTTCTTTTTCAATAGATGTGCAGGAAATGACAACACAAAAGATATAGATTATAGAATGGCAATGCAACGTGTAATAGGGCCAGAAAAATCTAGGAAGCAAATTGCATAATGAAATAACTAATAGTGGTCATGTGGAAACCCTACTCTTTCAAAATAAAAACACAAAATAGGGCTAAAGAAACCATAGAGAGACTGGACATGACAATTAAGTGTAAATGAAGAAAAAATGTTAATTGACAGAAGTTGATGACTGCCAGCTTATTATTAGTCCCCTTTTGGGCCTGGGGGGTGGCTCACTTCAGCTTTTGACCCTGTTTAACCAGGTACCAAATGCTAGTTATGTAACAATGATGATGCAGGTTCAGACATGACTAGAGTGATTTGCCCAATACAAGACCAGGGAAAACTGAATTACAAATAAGATAAAAATGCATATATATGCAGTTATGCTTTTATGTACAATTGATTAATTCTAGTGTCCTAGTTTGAAAAAATAAAACAGTATAGGTGCATGAATACGTGTCATGTCAGCTTTCAAGTTCAGCACCAGTCCCAGACGGCACACAAGTTTCACCAGTCAAAACTCAAGAAAATTATAAAACATCTCAGGTGAAAGCATATAACCACAAAAAGTTTCACTTTATTATACTGCCATTTACAGGGCTGTATAACATGAGTGGAATGAAAAGGAAGGTTTTCAAAAAAAATTGATGAAAGGTGCACAACAAATTTACAAAAAAATTAAACGTCCAGTGTGGAATTATGGATGTAGTACATAAGAATACAAGAAATGGACAAAATATACAATGAATTGACCAAACTCAGTAACAAAGACCATTGGAAAGAAAAAAAAAAAGGGAACCAAAACTGTTTGGCACATGACAGAAGGGCATGTGAGAGAGCGTCGAAGCTCTGATGAGGTGGCTGTCACCACCATTGTGTAGATTAGTGGACGGTGATGCTGGTGATGGGTCACCAGAGCTCTGGCGGCGGACAGCAGAAAATGCACCACAAAAGGCGAAATATTGCTGGAAAGAGGGACAACAAGCAGAAAAGTCCACTAGAATGTGGAAACAGTCACTGAAGACGGGAGACAAGCAGAAAGGTCCACCGGGGACAGCACGGGTTTTCGTTATCCCTCTCTCAAGAAGAACCTAAGCTCTAAATACCATATAACAAGGTTTATTGTGCAATGTTGTGTGTCAAGGATGACCACACTAAGCCTTTATTTATAATGAGCAAATAGGATCAGTATAGGATCAATCTAATGAGTAATAAGGACTAAATCACTAATTACTATCTAATCATAAATAACAGAATAATATGTAATCTTAACAGAAATAATACAGAACATACATGATTTTGCCGAAGTTTTCCCATGAGTGAATCCAAAAATTTGACAATGTTACTCCACTGACCACTTGATGATTGTTGGGGAATCCCACCAGGAGATCTAGATGATTTCCCCCCATGTAGTCCTCGTCCTGTTTTGGGAGCCTAATCAGACAACAGAAAATTTTAAAATTAAAACACACACAAACAATAACAAAATGTAGACAGTAAAACAAAACATTTGATACTTAAAATGTAAACTGGTGCAGGATCTAAAATCTAAAGTATGTATGTTATCATAAGTACCACTAATATTTTACCATTAATAGAAAGACAGACTGAATTCTGAAATTGTTGTTGAAAACACACGACACCATTGAAAAAACACAATCTCTAGAGTAATAATAGTAGCTAAATTACTACTGTCATGGAAGCAATGGATGAAATTAACAAAATTGGTTTTCAAAGTGGAGTAAGAAAATCAAAAAGTCAGAAAGAAGGCTTCCCTCCATCGTAAAATACCCTAGTTTTTATTCCTATAAGAACTACCTGTTTTCTGTCCTTCCTGCCATCACAAACGCAATGGAAAAACAAAACACTGAAATCAAATTTCACAGTTCATTGTACAAAATAACAAACAGCTTTGCAACCATAAACATAACAGTCATAACTTTTTCTTTACATTTCTCCACAAACAAAAACCCCTTATCTGCCCCCTGCAAACCCCTAATAATGAAGCTAAAGTTCAGACCATGCAAGAAAATCAAGTTGAACATCCAACATATAGATTTTAAATGGAAAAAGTTGACTGCAAGCAAATGGGTGCACCACTGATACTGCTAAAATACATTAAGCAAACATTAAAGCAATTCAAACTGACTCAGGAAACAATAGACTCAGTCAGAGATTTTGTTAGCCCCCCTCCTTAGATCCAGAAAAAAGTATTTGACAAACTGTCTTAGAATCAGATTCACTTCAAGATAAATCTTCTCGTGTGTGTTATGAGTTATGACCACAAGAATACACAGGAACCAAGACCAAAAGCACAATGATTCAACAACTGAAATGGTAGTTTAGCCACAAATAACATCTCCAAGGTATCAGACTATCAGCAAGGAGTAAGAAATGTAACCTGAATACATGATCCCAGAAGTGGAGAAAGCTCCTTTTTCAAATTGTCACGTAAAAGACCAAAAATCTTCTCTACACAAGCAGTTAGTTGTTGCTTAAAAAGTATAGCAGGATATCTTGCCTCCACATGCAATACACCATCATCATATCCAATAAACTTTAATGGAGATTTTGGTCCCTAGAAATACCACCAAAACTAAAATCAGGGGGAAGATACAAAACATGGCAGGCAACTTATGACTACCAGCATAAAGTGAAATTAAAAAATTAAAACAACCCATTATGGGAATAAATAAATAAATCAATCAACAAATTAAAAAAAAAAACAGAAATTACATAAACTTTAAAATAATCAATGCTATTCATAAAGAGACATCATTAATGATCTATAATGCTAAAAACAATGCCTCTCCATTCTTTGCATACCATAACATGAAGATGATACAAAATAGGTTAAGGTGGTTTGAACACATACACAGAAGGTCACAAGAGCCGTCAATTAAAAGAGTAGATTGCATTATTTAGTACCGTGAAAAAGAGGAGAGGGAGACCAAATGGATGCTGGAAGAAGTCATCAAGGGAGATCTCATACTAAATAAGATTCCTGAAATGATGGCTTTTAATTGTGCTGAATGGTGTTGTCTGATTCATGTAGCTTACCTCACCTAGTGGGATAAGGCTTTGTTATTGCCTTTCTTTGCATACCATAACATAAAAGTAACTATATTTTCTCTCACTTTCTTCAACATTTACATTTCTTTTGGTAGTCATAATTGCCATAATGTCAACAAGCTTTTGGAAAAATCATTCCCCACTAAACAGATGTAAGAGGATACGTTTTATGTTTCGTAGGCATCTGCCTATGAAGATACTATAATTCGATTATTGGTTAATCCAACTTCCTGTGCAGAATTAAATAAATACTACCAATGCAGGGACTTGAAAAAAGTTACATGATGTCACTTTTATAATATTTTGTACAGCTTATTTCTTTTTCAATAACCTACATTTTTTCCATTCACAAAAATGGTATGACATCTGTTTTTTATGTTAATTTGATGTCTTCACTTCATATTTAACATGCTTTTTTTGTTGTTTCTCGATAGATAATATCTTACCCACTTCTCTCATGATATTTTTTCCCTATCATCCATAAAAGAAAAACACCAATGACATTATCCAAAGGCCCTACAAAGCTTCCTTTTTTATTTATATCTATATCTATGTGTAGGCCCAGCTTAGTAACAAAGCTAACAATTGCTTATTCATTTCAACATTTCCCCAATGTCACTTTCATTTGGAGAAGGCTATTTGGTGTCTGGTGAATCCTTGGCATGTGCTTTCAATTTAGAACTTCTTTTTTATTTGCTTTAAGGTTTATCATGCATATAAAGGGATTAGACAGCTTGATTTGATTAAAATAATATAGATTGTCTCACAGGAGGGCACCTTATCCTCCACATTTTCTCGTTCTTCTATTTATAACTTTTCTTCTTTTACACCTCCACTCCAAAAAAGTTCACCCAAGAATGTGATTAATAAAAAAATCTGACTTATTATTTTCTAGTTTCTATTGTTCAGAAACGAACACAATTGTCATCATTATCGTTAGTGGCAAATTGTGCCATTGTCATCCAGTAATGGAGCGTTACTGCTGTTGGCCACTACAAGAAACTCAGCAACACATTATCTGATAGAGGTGGAACTAGCCCGTCTAATGATCCTTTACAAGGGATTGGAGGTCATATGACAAGGTCCAAGACTAAGAGGATGAAGTAAGCATGGCAAGGCCTGATTATAAAAATCAAAGAGGAAGACCAATGTGAATTAAGGGTTACACCTAATTGGATCACTTTCCTACAAATTGATGAAGATACTTTGACGCCAACTTGAAGAATCACTTTGGAAAGCCTAATTTACAAGACAAGAAGCATCCATGAATTGAGTTAATCAATTTTGGTGGACTATTAATATTTTGGAGGACTATTAATTTTGGTGGACAAGAATCACGCTCCTTTTTTATAACTTTGGTTCTACCGGCAGGTTGCAGTTAGGGTCAAGTTCCTTTCTTTTTATACCTGTTTTCAAGATGATCCTAAGTGTTCTCTTATTATTATTAAATTGAGCAAACAGCAACCAAAATCTCAGCAGAACAGCAGCCAAACCACAGACGATGGTGCTGTCATTGCACATTCACACCTCACTAGTCAGCCCTCCATTTTCAGGCCAAATCTTGATAGTCCACGCATATACTAGCCTAACTCACCCTATTTTTGAAAGATACACCCCTTTTCAGCCATTTTCCTTTTGGCCAAGCTCACCCCTTTGCAGTTTCCTCTGTTCTGCCTGACAGCTTTTCTTAGTCTATTTATGTTCTATACCAACCATCCTTCTGTCTTCCTTTTTTAAATTTTTTTTTCTGTCTTTCTATAATTATTATATTGTGGGTCTAACTTCTGATACAAGTGCTGCATGCACAGCTAGCTTTTATTGTGTCTATCTCTTTTTAAGCTTCTACCTTTTTTACTTTCCAATCTAAAACACTTACACAACTTATGACAATGCTTTCCTCTGTTTTTTGGGAATTGAATTCATTCCCTTATACCACATCTAATCAAGCGGTTCAAAAAGAGAGAGGGAGAGAGATGAGAGAACAGGACGTTTCTTAACTTCTGTAACTTAAATGACATATCTGAGGCATCTTTCTTTGTTTTGAGTTCCGTGCTGTTCTTCATACTTCATGGTTTCCCAGGTCCATTTATTTTTTGTTGCATTCCATTTTTTTAATATAATTTCCATCATCCTTTTCCTTTTTCTATTTCATTCATCTGTTCTCATTTCTGTCATTGTTACATTATTAGTGAATGTATTTTAGAATGACTTTTATTATTAACTATGAATATATCTTTATTTTTTATTTTAAGCATTTATATGTGTAAGTAATAAATTAATTATCATGTATCCATAGCTGTCATCCCACTACGTCGGCCACTTTGCACTGTTATCTAAGATGGATACACTATTTCTAAAAGCTACCTTATCATGTGCTGGCAAAACAAAATATATAAAAAAAAAGCTTAGTTACTTCGTTCAAAGTTTAATCTCAAGTAACAGTTCATTGTTCACCTATCTTCCTAGGCCATGTTCACCAATTAACAGCCCACACATTAATCAAAACCAAATGCAACTTAAACTAAGTGGATCATCACCCACATAGTCACAGAAAACTACATACATAGTGGAAGTAAGCAATTCTAATGTTAAACTAGATAACTCACATGCCCAGCCCGGCTGGTCAAACCAGATGATCCAGGATAACGTTGAGCAGTGGTAGTTAAAAAGCCATTTGAACGTAAGTTCCTCTGTAAAAGGCATAGAAGCGCGGAGGTATTGGACAGCCAATATGGTAGGATGATGTCATCCTCCCTAACCTGATGCAGATTGCACTCCAATAAATGAAACTCATAAAAAAATTTAAAACAAATATTCTACAAATTGGATACAGGACTACCAATGATAAACTATGCCAAAAGAAATTAGTCAAAACTCAATTCTAAATTCTAATTCTAAATATAAGACAAGCAACAAAAAGAAAATAACAAAGTGAGTTTTAAAAATGAAAGCATATCATCTACCTTTAGAACCTCATTTATGCCTTCGATTATGGAATCAAAAATGGTTGTGCGCTCAGATTCAAATGAATGCCAATGAAGTAGACATTTGTATATAATACGAGCTGCAATAGGTTTACCATTTTTGAATCCCAAATTTTCTTTTATGCATTTAGAGAGAAATTCATAGTTATCCTGCAAAATATAAAATATATGGTATCTATCAGCTTATGGTACACAATTATAGAAAAAGAAATGTTGCAGACAATTAGTTTATTACTGAGGTTAATAAAATTTGTCATCTTTGTTTTGGATTGATTTTTTAGTTTTTTCCTGTATTTACATCTAAGTCAATTGACTTCTTTCATTTTTCAAACATAGGTAATGACTCAGCCTTGGCATAAGACTTCTTTGTTGAAAGGATGACAGTAACACTGAATTTTCCTGGACAAATAATAAATTTTGCAACCACAAAATCCTCACCCACAATCACCAGTAAAGTAAGATTGGGGTAGGTATTTCTTAATGAAATTTTTGGAATTGGTCTCCACTCTCCATATCATAGTCCAATTTTGCTTCCCTTCAATTGCAACAATTACAGATGACCTTACTTGTAGAAATTTCTACAACTTCCATTTTACCCCTATACTAAACTGATCCTACCTAAGAAATACTTATTGCCCTCTTCTCATCCTCTGGGTTCCACAAGTTCTTCTTACAACTCTCATGCTAGCTCACAATTACAGTTGTGGTAAGTTCCAGAATGAAAATAGTGGCTAACATTAAGCATAATTTCATTCATTCTGCTGCCTGTACCTCCTATTTTTCTATCATGAGGAAGATATTTTCATTTCTCTTCATTTCTTCCAGATTGAGCATAAATATACCGCTCTGCCAACAATATTGGTGGCATTAAAAAAATTATCTTTTAAGCTTTTGCATTCACCTGAAATAGCAGAATGCCGAAACTAAAGGTGTAGGGTGTAAGATTTAGGACAGAACATAAATGCAACAGGATCTACCTGCTGCCTCTCTGCTGTTAACTTAGATCGCCGAGAGTCTGACAAGCCTAGTGTAAAAGGGGCAATAAGTTTTGTGGGTGTGGGTGACTCCTGCATAAAATCAGAGTAAATGAAAAAAAAAATGACTGTTTAGTGATCATTTCCAAAAGAGGAAGATGAGAAAGTAAGAGCTTACAAATATGGTCTTTCGTTCAGTACGGGAGGCGATTGCACTTGAGTATTTCTGTTGCAGAAAGAAAAATAAGTTAACTGATAATGCTACTATAACACAATTCTCAACACACCCAAGACAAAGTTATTAAAGATGTTATTTGCCCGAGAACATGAAACATGATAGGAAATTAATATCAGAGTAGAGGACAAAACAAACTAACGTATAACTATACTCTTGGAATTGTAATGCAAGGGGAAACTTACTTCTGATATTGACTTGGCAAAACTTGGACGGTTACTCTTAAGAAGAGGGGTACTTAAGGCTTTCTGACGAAGAACATGATT
Source organism: Glycine max (assembly GCF_000004515.6). NCBI lineage: Eukaryota > Viridiplantae > Streptophyta > Magnoliopsida > Fabales > Fabaceae > Glycine > Glycine max. The sequence continues at coordinate 9,565,090 of NC_038250.2, forward strand.
TTCATCCTCTAAACTCAATAGCTTTTCCTCAAGCCTACATTAAATACAATTATAGAAAAAATATTATTCTTTCAAGTAAGGTACCAAACACAAGCCATCAAAATCTACAGAAAATCTCAAACTCTAATGAACACAAACAAGAAAGAGAAGTGGAATACAATTACAGGAATACATGTAACACCATTCAGTAACTAAATCATTTTGTAGATTGGAAGAAAAAGAGGGGAAACAAAAGGCACCGTTTCACATTTTGCTCAAGTTGAGAGCACTTCTGTTCAGACTCTCTCAGTTTCTCCATGGTTTCATCCCGGCCTTTTTGAGCATTCATAAGCTCAAGCTCTAAGGTTGTGCACTTCTTTTCAAATGCACCCAATGAAACCTAGAAATACAAGACAAGGAAAGCAATACAATATAACTAAATTCACAAGAGAAAATAAGCAAACATGAAGTAACATAATGAAAGATGTTACTTCTTCAAACATAATTTTTTTCTTAATGCAACATCAACTAGTTTTAAAACAAATCATATAATAAGAAAAAAGAAGGATGGGGTTTATAAAAAAAACACAATCAAGAAGGTGAAACAACAGTTTGAAACTTTGTACTGTAATGAAAACTAGATTTTATAAAACGGAGAAGATCCAAAATCCTGCCAAGGGATTTATAAGGTGAGAATAACTAATATTTATTAGCCATCACAGTCAAACACACTCAATGGAACACATTCATTCAACAATAGTGAAGCACCTTTAATAGAGCATTTTCCTTTCGTAATTCATCCACTGCAACTAGCTCTCTTTTTAAAGCGGACTTTTCCTTTACTGACAATTCAAATTGATTTTGTAGAACAGCATTCTTGTTGCACTCATTAATTTTTGCCAACTTAGCTGCATCCAATTCAAGATTCAGAGCTTCTAACATCTTTTGAAGTTTGAAAATCTCTATTTTCTTAGCCTCTTCATTAGAAACCTGCATAATGAAGCAGAATCTTGAAAAGAAGTTCCATAAACTCTGTTTTCCAAAGCCTCTGTGCCAGATAATGACTGATGACAGGTAAGACATTAGGTCCACATTTCAGATAGTTGTAAGTAGGTATCACACGTAAACAGAGAATAGAACCAGCAATAATAAGAGACAAGAATAAAAATGATAATTAATGGTATGTAGCAGCAGAAAACATTATGTCAAAATTATCAGCTAGTCATTTAAAACATTTGAGTCCTATATATATAGAGAGAGAGAGAGAGGAGGGACCAAATTACACCAGGGTAACTTTGACAACGGTTACACAATTTTTATAACTTGATATAGAATGTGATTTACATTGATCCAACAGTTGAATTATATCTACATATTACTAGGATCAGTTGTGTCAAATTTTGTCAAAATTGAACAACAACACCAAGGTAATCAAATATATATTTAGTATATTTTGAAAATTTTATTATGTCAATTTTAATCTATATGAACAAGGTAGCAAATATTTTGGATCAATATGAAAATTTGCATATGTGATCTACGTGAAACGAACTTTCAATCAAATGGTGAGTTTTAAGAAAATATTATTCAATTGAAAGTTATAGAATGGTATAATGGTTATCAAAGTTACATCAATGTAATTTGATCCCTCCTATATATATATATATATATATATATATATATATATATATATATATAATGTTGACATCAACAACAGATAAATCTATAAGAGAATGTAAAGCAGCAAAAAAAAAAAAAAAACATGAGAAAGATTAAAATTAACAAGTATACAACCAATTCATAACATCATCAATTTTCTGAAGCAATACCCTCATTTTCTTTTCAAGATGCAAACGCCATGTGAGCTCTTCCAATTGCTTCTCCAATTTATTCTTGGCTAAACGGAGGGCACCAGCTTCATTTGCCTCCTGATAAAGATAATTAAAAAACAACAATAAGAACAATTTTCACTACTTTGGATGGGATCTTCCACTTTGTCTAAAGGAAAAAAAATCTTACTTGTTTAAGTCTACGTAGCTCTCTTTTTGCTTGTCTACACCGCCAAAGGCATTGTATTGCCACAATTGAAGCTTGATGTCGTCGGAAAGATGACCTAACCTTGGACATCCTCCAATAGGCCTACAATATTAATATTACATATGATCAATAAAATAATATAACAAAACTCTAACCGGACACAAAAGGTAAGCAAGTGAAAGTGAATGCGGTAACAATTGAAACCAAAGCAAATAATTCATTTTGTCATGCCCTGTAAACACGTGTAAAGAGAGCGAAATTCAAAACCAGGCAGAAAATTATGTTGTTTCATACAATCAACCAGCTTTACAAATAGATGTGCAAGGATTCAAAATTCCTAATGCAATTAAGTATTATTTGATAACTAGGATGACAAATGAAAAATGAAGTCAACTTTATTAATGTAATGAAGACAAGGAAGCCATGCTTTTGACCTGCTAAAAGTTCTACCACATATAATGCGTATCTTGCTAAAATTACCTGAATAAAAGTAGCAGCTCTATGTTCCTTTCCATGTAATAATCTTTGGCGAGTCACAAAACCTCGAACATGGGATTGTATGATAATAGCAGAAAAATAGAGCTTGAAGTAAGCATGCCTCACAAGCCACATGCGAATATATTTCTGAATAGAGATAGCCGCTGCTGTCTCCCTTTTAGCAGCATATATCTTTCGAGCAATGTATCCTACAAGTACAAAAAAACCTGTGACAGTCAAGCTAATGTCATAATAGAAGTAGTGACCTCTATATTTAATGCATTTGTAATTGTTAAATTTAGGGAAAGACGAAGAGAGAAATAGAGGGGGGGGGGGGGGGGGAGAGAGAGAGATGGAGTGGAATTGCTTAAGGGCAATTGATTGAGAGTACACTACTTAGGTTATGCAGAACATCTACATATATGAGACTATTAATAGACTAAGAAGGGACTATTTCCTAAGCAAAGAGTAAGCAGGTGCTATTTCTTAAGTATTTATTCCTGTGAAAACATTTAACATTCGATGCATGAATTCACTTGATTACAACAATTTGTGATTCCACTCAATTACAATGCCTTAAGAGAGTTGACTATGTGATAGTAAAAAATGTAGCCCATTGCACAAGCCTCCAACCTAGTAGGATACAGGAGGGTAGATGTATGCAACCTTAACCCCACAACCGGATAGACTTTTCCAGGACTTGAACCTATGTCCAACAAGTCACACGGCAACAATGTTTACCATTGCACCAAGGCTCAACCTCTAAGTGCAAAAGAAAAACAAACATTTTTACAAGAGTAGTATACAGTTGTAAATGCAAAAGGAAAAACAAAAACTAACCCCTGCAGCATGCCTGAAGAGAAAATGCAGCAGCTCTGGCTAAGATGAAATCCCTGTGAGCAATAAATGTCCTCAGTCGGCGCTGAATGTACTTTGCAGCATTGTCTAAAACTTCAGCACGTCTTGAGTCCAAAATGCCAATTTGGCCAGCCCTGAGAAATACTTTGGTCCTACCCAACTGAATCATGACAAAAAATATAATCATTATTAACACACTTAGGCTTTTATATCCCTCCTTTGTTTGTTAACAACAGCTGCAAACACAGTTCCTAGGATGCACACCTGAAAATTCTCAAGCTTGAGCTTTTGCAAAATTTTCTCAGTTGCCGCTTTATCATCATAACTATCAACACAAGAGGTTTTATTAAATAAGAAGCTCAAATTGTTGTACATGAATTAAAATGAATGTCAAATAGAAAATAATGATCCATGCCAGAAAAGGATAAAATATTTCAGTAAACACAACTTTTCGATTACCAAATGATGATAATGATAATCTCCAAATAAGCAGATGTAAAACCAAGTAGCTATTTCTTTCTTTCAGAAATTCAGTTCAGCTAATTACAAATTTACAACCACCAACAATATTACACATATCCTAAGCTATATTTTGTAACGAGAACAGATTGGTAGGTTCATCCAGATGGTCCAGACTGCCCAGTAGTTCTTTAGAACAGCTTTAAAAAATTGTTGAATAACCAGGTAAATAAGTCAATTAGGACCAAATTTGAGAACCACTGGAAGTTTTTACATAAGTGTATCAAAGGCCCCCACTTCTCTCCCTCAAAATTGAGTACAGGGGCAATGTAGTTGTGTAGGGACTAAATCCCTCAAGGTCAAAAGTTCATTACCTAGAAAATATAAATACCAGGTTTTAATCCCTAATAATGTCGCATAGCTTCCTGCCTCAAAAATGCTATTGCGGGATACCCACTATCTGAATTTTTTATGTAGCTGTGCGGAGAGAAGAGAGAATATACATTGTTGGAGTTCAAGAAAGTAACCAAGCATTTCTAGAGACATAACAGAAGAACAGCACTTGTTGGAAAGTAGAGAGACACTCGCCGAAGACAGCAGAGCCACTCGCTGGAGATACCAGAGTAACCAGGCGCAATCAGTGGAGTAAATAGCAACAGTCACAAGAGAAGACAGAGGTAGCAGTGACGTTTGAGAAGAGGTGGAGCGAAACGACGAGAGGCAGGGTGAGGTTTGGGAAGAGATGAGAGAGAAGTGAGGCCTGGATCGATACATTATAAGCCAATATTTTTTTGACAAATGAAACCCCAAAATTAACCCCACATATAGCCCTAACATATCTGTTCAGAGGTCATTCTTGGAGTGGTCCCACAGCACTGCTATCCTGTCCGCGACAGCAACTATTGAATCCACAACAGCCACTACACTTAACCGCTCGGCTACAGAGCTGTAGTGCCAGGGGCCACTCCACACCGCTATGCGCACTATTTAAAACCCCGATAATTATAAGTTATAACTTTGATATGGCTAAGACTGGTTCAATTTCAGTCAAACCCTTGACTCCCACCCTGTTAAATATATAAGGCTTAGGTATTGTTAAGATATCTTGATTTTATATGTTCCTATTTTCTTGTTTACCTATTTTATTTAGTTTTCTTAGATAACTTCATCATATTATTTAGCTTCCTTACATATCTAGATCATAACCCTAGTTTCCTTATATAGCTTGATCATTAGGAATCAAATCAGACTTTGTATATATAAACAAGCGTACAAATTGCTCAGCAACAATGTTGTTAATGGCGGATGACAGTTCATGGCGGAAAGCCAAAAATCCGCTATAAAAATATGGCGGATGGCATAGCGGAAAATGACGGATGTCATGGCGGACAAAAAAAAATATACATATATATAAACTCATTGAAATTGAAAAAAACAAGAGGACTAAACAGAAAAAAAAATAAAATTGTGGTGTCAAATAGGAAAAAAAATAAAAATGGGACTGTCAAAAGTAAAAAAAGGGTGTCAATTAGCAAAAGGAAAAAAAAGCTGCAGACACAAAAAAGGGGTGTCAAACAGCAAAAACAAAACAAAAAAAAATTACAGCTTGCGCACCACTTCGCAAAGGCCGCGATGTTCACTGCCTTCGTGCGCGTCGTCGCCGCCGTTCGTGCCGGTGCTTGTTGCCGCCGTTCATGCCGGTGCTCGTCGCCGCCCTTCGTACCGGTGCTCATTGCTGCCGTGGGATCGTCGCTGCTGGCTGCGTTCTGCGTGCAGGGGGTCGCGGCTGGGTGCGGGGCATCGCTGCTGGGTGCAAGGGTTGAGCTTTTAGTTGGAGGAGGGCTGCATTCTTATTGAGAGGGGAGGGTTGTGCTTTTGACTAAGTTACCGGGTAGGGTTGGGTCGGGTCAGCCCAACTCCTACCGCGGAAAAAAACAAAAAAAAAACACTATTTTCCGCCATGGCGCCGCCATTCGAAACCCGCCACGCCACCGCTATTTGGTGGCGTTTTTTCAAAAAACCGCCACGCCTTTCTGCCATGGCGCCGCCATGGCCGCTTTTTAACAACACTGCTCAGCAATATACAAGAAAAATCATTCATTCCATCTCAATAGGTACATAAAGTCAAAGAGACAGAACAGAAATACTGAAGCTAAGATGATATTGATATGATTTAATGATAATAAAAAGTGTTATAAAACTCCAACCTAATAATCTCATTTATACTAATGAGTACTAATACTGCTGGTACAAGCCCAACAAAATAGACTTCTAGGACAGAGACATAGCTGAAACGTTGGCCATACGAAAACACAGAAAATCATGGAATACAAGTTATAGTGTCATTTAACACTTAACAGGTAACTCTTAAAACTAATTTAATGAACTCACCTTCCATCCATAAATTCAGGGGCTATTAACCCAAAGCGATCTACAAACTCAGAGTAAGTTCTTCGAGTGGGATAACCTGCCAGACTTATCCGAACAGCTTCAAGGACACCCTAAATAAAATAGAGATATGTCATAAATGAGATTCTACTAGGTAGTAAAACTGGAAGATAAGCATGTGAATCACAGCCATCTTATTTCCAACAAAATTTGAATCAAGCCAATTTTTCACGCATGTAAACATGTAGTTGGAAGTGCACAAGTTAAAAAATGAAAAACTATTATAAATTATACCTTATCACCACCAACAAAAATTATTGGCTAAAAAAGAAATTGCCATAACATTGATAATGTAACCAATAAGACAGCAACCAGGGTAACAGTATACAAATATACATATTGGCAATCTATGTGTCTCTTTCAACAGCTACAATTAAAGGGTTAAGAACATCTAAATTACTAACCCCACAGCGTAACTGGTGTATGACGCTTGCATTTTCAAATATCTGTGGTCGATTCAAAGAATTTGGTTTCACACATCGTATGTAATGAGGCTCTGTCGAGTTTAGGGTCTCCATTAGTGCTTGAAGTTGTTGCTGAGTACACACGGACAAGAAACCCACCCCCCACCCCCCAAAAAAAGAGATCAGAGACATGAAACTGATGTTCAAATATTTAACTTATACAAATTAGTATTATTATGCTCTACTAGTTAAAAAAAAAAAAAAAATATATATATATATATATTGTGTGTGTAAAAGATGGAGATCTACACCTTAAATCTGGCAGCTACTGAGGAAAACTTGTATGATGATCTTGAAGATTCTTCTGGTAGCAAGGGAAAAAGACCAGAAACGAAAGGGCATTTTGAAGAAGATAATAGGTTGCAATGTTCTACTACAACATAATCACGATTTTTGTCTAAAAAGGTATCTGTATGATAAGTGACCTACATAAAACAGTGAAAGATCTCTTTAAAAATTGTAACATTATATCAAAGATGTGTATGATTCAGGAGAAAATACAGGAACACATACTCACCTTTCCAGCATAATGAGAAATGGTAAAATCAGTTTGTGAAAATTTTTCCTTTCCCAACCTAGGGTGAGAGCGGAAATGCTGAAACAACTTGGTTGAGAATGTTTCATGCGTCGATTTTGGAAACATACTGCAATGAGAAGAAATTCAGGATGAAGGCTGAATTTACAATAGATATAAATAAATACACACCAATATTCATATTTAAGAACTCAAACTGTACCAAGCTTCATCCAACAGAGCAATGATGCCAATGGGTTTCTGCAAAAGAATGCAATAATAAGTCTACAGGAAACTGAAGCTAAAGGCATACATATAAATTGAAATCAAGAGAAAACAATGTATACATCAGTAACATGCACACATTAGCATTGCACCACCACATGAAACTATATCTCTTTATATTGGCATAATCAAGATTACCCTATATAAGTATGTCTTAGCAATTTATTTGCTAAAAAAAATATCTTGTGAGAGATCCTATTAGAGTAGGAGTAGAATTACTCCCTATTCTGTTGTAACTACAGTTAGCTATGTTAGTTGTGTTAGTTTGCTTCAACTAACCTTAGGTTAGTTAACAGTTACTATTGTTAGCTGTTATAACTGTTTAGCTCTAGTATAAATACTAGAGATGTAACTGCTTTCAGTTGAGTGGGTTAATATGAAAACTCTTTTCAGAAATCTGATATTTTCTCTCTTTTCATTTTCTGAAATCCTTTTAAATCCAAGACTTGGGGCATAGGATCAGACAAAATGGTTTTGACATATTTCTGACTAACTGAGTAGCTTCCTTCTAATACAGATCTTGCAATTTCCGTATCTCTAACCTGATGTACTTGTTCATAATTCATCATATACCATTATTTCAGACCTCTATATTCCCCTTATGCCATATACTATGCATGAAAACAGGTCATATACGAAAATGTATAATACTACATGGCAAGGTTGGCACGTAGATTTTAGGATTAGTTCCACCCACAAAGGCAAAAGAATATTAAAAGAACAAAAAAATACAAACCTTTTCAATTAAATCCAAAACATCTTGGTTATCTACAAATTCAATGTAACTCCAGTTAATCTCTTCTTTGCCATACTCTTCCTGCTCCATCTTGAATACATGCTGGAAATAATGATAAGAAATAGGAGTTACAAGAAAAGGAGAAAGAAAAACAACAACAATTCAAATTAAGGCAACAAAACATTTGACAAACTTAGTGAATGCAAATTAAAATACAATAATACATGGATACCTCGTTAAAATGTTGCTGAAGCTTTTCGTTTGCAAAATTGATGCAGAATTGCTCAAAACTGTTGGAAGTGAATGTTATTGGGATGAGCAAAACAATCATATTGAAAAGGTCACCAATTCAACAAAGAACTGTGGCAGGCAAATCAAAATCTAATAATGGGAATACAAAGAAAAACAATCCATGCATGATACTAAAGAAAAATCTGAGTATTAAGCATTCTCCTCTGGTGAAAGTACAAGTCTACAATAGATGAAAGAGGAACTGCAGAGAAGTGACAAGAATCCAAGAATGTTCCAGAACATAAAATACAGTGAACCTACTCAGTTTTACTCTCCACAATCCACATACACCCACAAAAGGGGAAAAGAACTCCTAAAAGTGACAAATAATAAAACCAACATACCTATTATCCTTAAAGCATTCAAAACCATAAATATCCAAAACTCCAATCTGTATCTTGGAATTGATATCTTGCCCAACAGACCTATTGATCTTAGCAACAAGCCTGGTAGAACAGAATAAAAAAATTATCACCCTTAACAACAATGCATAATAAAAACTATATGCCGATTTTGAATTGACCACCTGCATACCAATCAAATAAACGGGCATATACAGTTTTTGCCAAAGCATCACGGCCAGCAATAGCAGCATTGCAATCAAGGGCCTTGACAATACTTCCTTCACGAGTTTGTATTGAACGAGTACACAATGTTGCCAGCAGTAGGTCTACATCACAACTAGTGAAGTAAAAAAATAAAAATAAGCCATCCAGTTCAGAAAAGGAAAAAAATCTATAAAATTATGACCACCAATTACATCTTAAAAGAGAAACAACAATAATCCAATTCATTTGGTATTCCTATCATTTCTATGATACTACAGAAAAATAGCATAGCCTGTTGATGGATAAACTCAATTTTTTTATTGGACCTCTTGTTCAGATAAATATAATTATTTAGACTTGGAATTATTTAAGCTCAAATTTTTAGTGGACCTTTTGTTCAGATATATATAATTGTTTTAAAATTATATAATATAGGTATGCATCCTTAGCACTACTAAGTCATTGCTGTATATAGAAATTTTTCCATTCCCTTATTTTTCTACCAGACTATAGTTGCATACAGTTTCAACATCATCTACATGATCATGCAGCCAGAAATTAATATATCAGCATCATAAAATGTTTGCAGATTTAAAAAAAATTGTAATAGAGTTTCGCGTGCAAACTTGAAGCAAATGAAATTCAGCCAAGTTATGATTCATTTTATGAACACAAGATTATTAAAAGAATATAGATAAATCACATACATGAAAAGATCAGCAGCCATCTGCATATGAAATCTTGATTTTTCATCCTTTATTACCGACGAGTCATGCTCTTTTCCAGGAGAAAATTCAATGTTTCCCAAATGTAAAATTGCCGCTAAGACACGAAATATGGCTTCCTGATAACGGAAAGAAGGGATGACTATAAGTAAAGCTCTGGCCATCAATAAAGCTATCCATTAAATGACAAAATCATGCAATAAAACAAGAGCTACACTGAAGAAAACAATATTACACCTGATCCTCGTAACTGATGCCAACAATATCCATTGCCCTCCTCGTCTTCAGGTATTCTTCGGCATTGCTTACACCATCTAATTCATAGACTTTACTTTGATTTAGATAGTGGAAGTGACTTGGATGTCCTAACTTATACTTCTCTGCATCCTAAAATGAGGCATCCCAATTATAAAATATAACACTCAATACTCTGACCATGATATTAGGAAAATCATAGCCTGCACATGCTCAATGCAAACTATCACACTATGGTGCAGTACTAACCCCACCCCTCTCCACCCCAAAAAAGAAATATATATATATATATATATATACAAAAGGACTCAAAATAAATTAAATACCCTTTCACATGCACACAACTGATAAAAGCAGTGATAATTTCTCTCTGGATCTGTTAGCTGCACTACGCGTGATCTTTCCAGTAAGTAAGTTCTAATTGCAGCACCAGATATACTACCATTTGAATCAAACTGAATTTCAACAAACTTCCCAAAACGACTGCAACAAAAAAACATAGTAATAATGAGAGGCTGTGAGCAATAATAATTTCTATGGAAGAGTACATTACAGATTACACTCATTAACTGTAAATACTTTTAGAAGAAAAAACATAAAATGAAGTCAAAACAACCCAAACGATACAGAAAGCATAATAGTCCACCAAATATGTTCATATTCCAAAACCTATATCATCTTTATGAAGCTCAACCACTCCTCTTGCTTGGAAATTTTCAATACCAATACCTCCCTAACACTTGTACACAGTGGCAGATCCACATGGAGGGTAATGAGAGCAATTGTTCCCACAAAGTAAATTTTTTACTTGAATATATTGAATAAATATTTTTTTTGCCCCATAAAAAAATAGATCTTGCCCCCACAAGATAATTTTTTTAATAAGATAAATGTAAATAATTGTAAAAGATAAAAGAGAGAATAAATTGATGCTAATTTTACCCACTTTATCCTTTTAAATTTTACTGTTTTTAATTTTTTATTACCATTTTTAATAAAGCTTATATAATTTTTTGTTTGAGAAAATATTAGACTATTTTTTTCACCCATTGAAAAAAATTTCTGGATCCACCACTGCTTGTACAACATGTGTCAAACACTTCCCATTACATGTCCAACTAAAAAAATTATTAACTTGGATACTTAAGCTGACACTTCCACATGAGATGACATCTCCATATGAATGGACATTTCAAGACAGTAGTATTATAAATATTATAAAACAAATATATTGAATTTCTTTAAGCATTCAAAAAATTGAGATTAAAACACAATAAAAATGTTAAAAAGATGGTGTCACCCTTTATTTTTTGCAAGGCTAAGAAAATTGTTTCAAGAAAGGTGAATATAACTTTTTTGAAATATATAATTCATCTTGTTTTGGATTCTTTTCTTTGCTAAAGACATACAAAGTGCTTATATTGTAAGTTGGGGGAAGTCCCCTCAATAATTGGTGTTGACATAGAAGGAGGAGGATGCCAACGGTGATAAACAAATAGAAGATTGAAAAGCCGTGTTATCAATGGCAGATTATGGCAGCAAGCCTATGGTGGACAAAACAAAAATTATATAATATATATATATATATATATATATATATATATGTTTGCTAATGTACACGGGCTTTTTTTTAATTAGAGTATGTTAGCAAACTACATAGTGGATGTATTTTAAGATAATCCCTGGTTATAATTTGCTAACTACTTCAAGTTAAAAGCACTGTTGCAGCAGTCATGCCGTTGTTCGCAGCCAAAATCGCACCCTATCACAGAATTGCAGCATTCGCAGTCGCGATATGAGTCTAGGGTTAGGGGGAAGAAGATGACACTAAACGTTGTCTTTTTGGTGGCAGGTTTAGTTTTTTAATGAGATGCCAAAACACACCCTTTCACTTATTGGTTTTTTTTAGTTTGTGGCCAAAACACACCGTTTTACTCTCTACCTATTACCCCCCCCCCCCCCCCCAACGATTTTTTAATTTGTTCCCAAAGCACACTGTTTTACACTTTCACTCTCTAACTTATTAACCCATCCCCCCACACCTTCGAGAACAGAAGTTGTGCACACAAATACTCCCACCCTCTCAACCCCAACCCCACCACACCACCTCATACCCTTTCCGGAAGCACTTCTAGAGGTGCTTAAAACCAATTGACACAAAGTGAAGTTACCCAACAAATATATAAGCTGCGCTGAGGCAGGCAATGTGGGACTTCCTAACACCCCTTCACAAATGCCTGCCAGAACAACAGGAGAACCTACTAGAATAGATGAGAACCAAGATGGGCTATAGGCTCTAGTACCATGTTAGCATTCAGCTTAAAACCAATTGGCATTAAGTGAAGTTGTTCAACAGATATATAAGTTACACCTCAAGAGTTGAGGCAGGTGATTTGGGACTTCCTAATAAACAGTGGTCATCCCACTACCGCCATCCTGCTAAAGCATTTTTGGAGGGCAGCTGCTATGTGCCGCTATTATGTATTATGGTTTTAAGTTTTAACAAAGGGCATTCAATTGATAAGATAGCATGGTGTGGGTATTTTCATCTACATTGGCTCTAATACCATGAAATCAAAAATATTTAGTGTTTCTTTAATAATGGATTGTACAAGACAACAAGCTATTGGTCCCTATTATATAGTACACTTAGGGCATGTTTGGTTTAGCTTATTTTGGAGAAATAATAACTTTTTTATAAAGGGATTCTAAAAAAAAGGAAATTATTTCCAAGACAATAGTTTTCGCCAAACAAGCACTCAGATATAAAAAAGGAAAACAAAAAAATCCCCTAAAAGTCAGCACTGCGAATCAGCCTAAAAGCTACCCAAAGTAAAAAAAAAAAATAGGAATGAAGAATCCCTCTTCAACCATTGCCCTTTGGATTAAGTACTAATTGAAAAATGTCACACATTTAGAAAATGGTTTCAACAAATTGTTTCCATAAAACTCAAATCCAGCTTAGGATGCTCTTGATATATACAAATAGTGTCAGATCATAAGATGCCCAAACATTAAAAATTCCAAGCATATTTGTTAAATAACCTAGAATATTGCATAAGATTGTAAAGAAGATGAGACACAAGCATTGGAGCCAAAAATAATAATTAATAAACACAAAAAAGAGAACCAAATTCACCTTGAATTGTCATTCCTAACAGTTCTTGCATTACCAAAGGCCTCTAAGAGTGGATTGGACTGAATCAAGCAAATTGAAATTAGCATCCCATGTTGATACTAAATAGCAAATGAAACTTGGAAGTAAATTAATCACATTTTGATTGAGTTCAAGAATAGTTTACTTCAAGAACTTGCTGTTCCACTGTTCTTTCATCACCAGCGGCACGTCCACCAACAAAGGTAAGATACTGCATAATCAATTTTGTTGTTTCAGTTTTTCCAGCACCACTTTCACCGCTGACCAAGATAGATTGACTTTTACCTTCATTCATCATTGCTCTAAATCATGACCAACAAAATCTCACTAATTCACAACATAAAATGGCAAATAGTAAAAAAAAACAATTGAAAATATGATACAAACACATTAAATGTACACTAACCTATAAGATGCATCAGCAACGGCAAAAACATGTGGGCTAAGCTCACCCAATGGAGCCCCCTTATATTGCTCCATCATATGGGAATCATATAAATGAGGAAGCTTTGTGAAGGGATTAACAGCTATTAAAATGCTCCCTGTATATGTCTAGAAAAGACAAACAAGTCAGGCAAAGAGCATAAAATGAAGGTCCACATAGAATACAAAATTGTTCACAATTAATATTAGCAACCGCGCATGCATTAAATTTAAAATCAAGAAAATCCATTCACGGAATCCCTAAAAAGAATACTGAAGTTTTAAAACCTACAGTTTATATTTATTAGTTTATAGATTTGAAATTGATTATTCCAGTACATGCTACCCAATCATTATGTCACGCACTTGTCAAAATCATCAATACAACTCCTCATAAACAAAAGCAATAATCGAATACAAAAAGTAACAAGAAAGTATATAGTATGGATCTATTTAATTTCCTTCTCATTTTTTGGTTTTAAAAATTTTTTTAAAAAAAAAAAATCTACACTGCTCAGCAATCAATTTCTCATCCAAAATCTATTAGGTTTTGAAATTTTTTCCCAAAACAAGTATTTTGAAAGCCAAAAAACAGAAACAACTAGGAAACATATTCTCATCCTCTTGTGTTTTGTCATTGTAGCTCAAAGGTGAGTATCATCTGGAGTGGACTTGGTGTTGGTGGAACCTAGTCCAGAGGTGTTCGTGCTGGATTTGCATAAGATTTATTCGTGATTTCAAAAACTATTTTTTTTAAAATAGAAATCAAACACACCCTATATATCAGTTGTCATACAATTAAATGTCTGTGTTTTAAATTTCAGAAAAATTGATGCCAAATCATTGAATATGATCACGGTGTATGCTTAAACTAATCTCAGCTACACATTTTACATCAGACCATACTTCACCACAGTGTGTGAAATTGAGTTTACTATATATATATATATATATATATATATATATATATATATATATATAATCATACTTGAGAGAAATCCAAAGCTGCAAAAAACCTTAAAACAACAGTTCCATATAAGAACTCCATTTTCCAATAATAAAGAGAATAAGAGATATCTATCTACATTGATAACAGTCAAAGCCAAAACCCCTAGTCAACCGCAATTGACCATCTACCAACTAACTCAAACCAATCTATTAACTAACACTACATAGGTATCAATGAGCGCATATCACCTCCGAAGATTGAACAACACTAACAGTCAAAGCCTAAACTGCTAGTCAACCGCAATTCAATATCTAGCAACTATCCAAAACCAATCCATCAATTAATTAACAGTCACATAGATACCATTGAGCGCATATCTCTTTCGAAGATTGAACAACACTAACAGTCAAACCCTAAACCTCTAGTCAACCACAATTCAACATCTAGCAACTAACTCAAACCAATCTAATAATTAACACTCACATAGATATCATTGAGAGCATATCTTCTCCGAAGATTGAACAACACTCCTGGCTCGTTCAAGTACGCCAGCCTCGTCATATCTTCGAATCCTCCATGCTCCTCTTCATCCGCATCCCTCGGAAGCAGCTTCTCCGGCGAAGCATAAACCTGCACCACCACCACCGAAACTCAAATTATCATCAACAATTAAATTTAAATCTAAATTTCACAACAACTATAAGCTCACTCACCTTCTTGCCGGAATCGGTGACGAGCAAGAGGCGGTTACCGTCGGAATCGAGCACTTCGGCGGCGAGCCAAGCCGAATCGCGGTCCTCAAGCCAAACCTTGGAGCCGTGGCGCAGACTCATGGCGTCGGTTACACAACTGCGAATTGCGAAGGGAAGAGCGAAATTGAAACCCTAGAATTGCAGAGACATGCAGAGAGAGGAAAGGAAAATGTTGAGTTCCCGCTCGAAGAAGAGTGGGAGACTATTGAAACTTGAAAGTCAAAAATCAAAAATGGCGAAACGGCTCTGGATTGGGTATTTATATCGCGGTAGATACGACACGTCACCCATTGGAACTGTGTGTAAATTCGTTTTCGACTACTTTTCACTTTCGTTTCAACTTGCAACTTGCGCTCCTGTCTCTTACATTGCGGTTCAAAATTTATTGCTATCGCAGTCACAGCTAACGAAATTTCGAAAATAATAATAATTGAATTTTCAATAATTAAAAGATTTAATTTAGTTGATTGAACGCTGTCCTTGAATTATTATAAATTTCTGATATTTTTCTTTAATTCCAATCAATAAAAAAAAGTTTAACTTTCAATAAGCTACTAATGTTAATTTTTTTTAAATAATTATTAAATAGTTAGTAATTATATCATATATAATTGTGTATAGAGAAAAAAGATGTAGTAACAATATACAATAGTTTTAAACTATTATTGTTATTTAATTATAAAAATATCATATGATAAAATGATTGATTTTATGATAATTGTTTCAAAAGAAATGAATATATGATTGATTTTATGATAATTATCTCAAATGAATGGTGATTTATTTTTGGTTGATAATTGTTAAAAAATTTACAATGACAATGTATTGTTAATACATTCTTGTTTATATTAAAAATATATTATATATGTTTTACGTTATATATACATTTTAATTGAATTCTAATTCTAATAATAAATATATTAAAAAGTAAGAGAGAAAAGAAAGGGAAACGAACATTGTAATCGCCATATGTAAAAAATATACTTAATAAAGAAATAAAGATTGATTTGGTATTATATTAATAAAAAAAATTAATATTCTAATTCAATAAAAAAAAAATGACTTTTACAATAATTTTTTTAATCATTTTAAAGTCATACTTAAGATATTATCTAGTTGGTTACAATATGAACTTTTTACAAAATAAATAAATAAATAAATATATATATCTGAAAATAATATTATAATATGTTAATTTCTTTAGTTATGTTTAATCTTTTAAATGTTTATTATTTATAGGTTTATTTTCTCTAATTTTGGTAATCATAATATAGGTGTAAATTTATTGACTTTGTTGATAACTAGTTGAAAAATCTCCTTAACACTTTGAGTACATTCTCCTTACCTAATTTTTTTTTTTCCTTCAAATAACTCAAACTTAAGATTTCACTTATGAAATTCATTCCAATCGAATCAAGAAAACATTAGTAATTGTGCATTTATCATATACCAAATATATACTTGATTTAATATTTTATTTTTGTATATATAGAAGGATATTAAATGTTTTAGTAAAAAAAAACCCTAAAAATATCATATTTTTCCTTAATTGACAATAAGAAATTATTTTATTGGATATTAGTTGTTTATGATTAAAGACAATGTAAAAGTAATTGTTTTATTCATAGGAATTGAAAATAAATATCAAAGACTTTTACAACAACTCTTGTATCCTGCTTATATGCTAATAATCTAAAAGTGATTAGTATTATATTAATGAATAAAAAACTATTAAAACATAAATCAAATTTAAGGGCAAATTAAATTTATATAAAAAATGCATAAATTAATTTTAATATTTTAATATATTACATGTAATATTTACCAAAAATAATGTTGCCATCTAATTAAAAAAAATTGATTATGCTAAAAAAAACAATTTTGCTTCAGTAAAAAAAATTATTTTATAAATTTGGATGAGAATATGCTATAAAGAAAAAATATATTCATATTGAATGTAAAATTAATACAATAATAAATTATAGAAAATTTATAAAACAATAAAAGAAAGTATACTTATAATAATTCAATTTTAATGTGTTTTAAAGGAAATGGTTTACTTCTATATTTTTTTACTTATTTATAATTTAATTATTAATTTTAAAAAAATATTGATTAGAAAAATAAAATCCAAATTTATGCAAATAATATAAATTGATTTTGATTTTGTATAATGTCATTAAATTCAAATTAAGTATGTAAAAATTAAATCTTCAATTATTTATTATTTGGGTAAGAAGACACAAAATAAGTATTAAATCATTTAAATGCAATAAATGTAAAGCAACATATATCCTCCATGTCTTTACTCTGGGCGAAAATATTTATCTATCAGACAACAACTTTATGCTAAATATATAGAGATAGATATAGAACTAGAAATAGATATATTGATATAGATTATGAGTCATGATAATTGATTATCCATGATGATAAATTCACTTATAGTATGTTATACTTTGTGATAATTGATTATTAAAAAGATTTTTCAAAAAAAAATATAAGGATTTAGATTTCAATTATTTTTATAAAAATGGTATCTATTATAATTATATCCAAATAAATTAACCAATTAAAAAAGTTTCATAGTTATCAATTTGTCTAACTGGCTTTATTAAAATTCATCTCATAAATTAATTTATAGATTTTTCTATCTTATCATTACCGGTTTACCATAATTAAAATCTAGGAGAAGAGAAGTTAGAATTGATAAAATACTTTTTTGAGCCTTTTCCACTGTTAGTAATTGTATGGTCATTTTAAGAGTGAATATTAGTTGTTGGTTTTCTTATTTGTGAGATACTAGGATAGAGTGATTCAATAGAAGGCACGTTAGAGTATTTAAATAGAAAATTTTAAATGAGGAAAGTAATTTATTAGAGAATTTAAAATTTTTTAATCTAAAATTCATTATTTTTATATTTTTTTATAAAGAATTTAAATTTTTAGAATTTTAAAACAAAATTCTAAATAACTAAAAATATGAAATTTTAATTTTCTTTTAAAATGTGAGAAATTGAATTTCTCTCCTCCAACACATTCACACTGTTACCAATGAAACTGACCAATAAGAGAAGTGCAATTTGCGCCTCTTCATGAACATCATGGACAACTTCCGATACCAGAGATTTGTTCCATTCACGCATTCTTCAATCAAATTTGATCTCGAATTGTTCCTTAGGCGAAGCAATACTACCATCGCCTTGGTCGCGTCTGGAAACAATACTTCCTCCTCTACAGTCCCTCCGACACCGAAAAATTGAGCTTCGTCACCGCCACGGCCAATTTCCTCTCCTACGTTGTCTACTACATCGACCTTTGCTAAATTTTCAATGATTCGGATCTGAAATCGTTCCTCCTACAAATGACATCAAAGTCGGTGGTGATGATCGAGGACCTAGACCGATTCCTCGCAGAGAAAATGGCAATAATAAGCGCATTGGGATACTCAATTTCATGGACAGGCTTCTAACCTTGAGTTGCACTAAAGAGAAGGTTATGGTGTTCACGATGAAAACGAAGGAGCATGTTGACCCAAACTTGCTTCGACCAGGTCGGGTCGACGTGCATATTCATTTTCCGCTTTGTGATTTTTCAGCGCTTAAGACGCTTGAGAGTAGTTACCTAGGGGTCAAGGAGCATAAGTTGTAATTTATCCAAACACAAAATTTTGAAAATGAAGAAATTTAACTTCTTTATCGAAACACAAAAATTTGAAAATGAAAGAATTTTAATTGAAGCATTTGAAATTCTTATAATTTTAAATTACTTCATCCAAACACACTCAAGGTCAATGGTAGATCTGAAAATTTTCCTTAGTAGAGGCAAGGGTATAGTTTATAATATTTTCACACATACAAAAAAAAGTATTACAAGTTTTTATAACGTCATGTAAAAAATTATGAAATACTTAAATTTCTAAATATTATATTTGTCTTCTACATACTTTCATTCTTAGAGAATGTAGCATGAATTTTTCATTGTCAATACTATAAAATATATCTCTCTATTTATATAACTAATCAACCATTCAATCATTCTTCTCCCATACAACTACTATTTTATAATTCACAAAATTCTTTACAAAAAAAATATCTTTCAGACTCGCAAAATTAAAGCTAACTTTATAAGTAATCATATATATAATAATATGCTTTTTAGTTTTCAACAATATTTTAGAAAGACTAGTAAGTCCACTTAACTTTAAAATTTGCTGATTAGACTAAATATCTCTTTTAAAAAAATTCAAGTTAACTTTCAAGTCCATAAGTTTCCTAGAAAAAAAAAATTGATGGACAAAACTTAGTTAAACAAATTACCTTCACCCTAACAAATGAAAAAAAAATGAATTTCTAGGATTTAAGTTTGCTACATAAAGAAACATCTCAGTATTCACCTCTATAAATCTACTAAATTCTTAAATTTGTTTGTCAATCACTTGATAAAATAACTCACTTTGAAAGTGATGAAGATTTGAAAAAATTTCAACTTAATTTTCGCTTTGATCTTCATTGTGTAATGAATGTATCATCTATATTCGGAATGTTAATATATTGCTACTTACAAAAATAATAATACTTCAATTAATAAAGTATGTCAATCATCATCTATCATGTTTTGTAATATTTCCCTGCACACTCTAACTAATGTTATAGCATTTACAATATCTTGATTACTTATTTGAAGTTTTTGAGACAATTCGTTGGTAATACCTAATATATTCCTCATCAAGTGCAAGTAAAAAATAAATTGAAAATATTGAATAGATTTCAATATGTGACCACGCTGCTATGAGATCATCACATATTCATCAACAAATTTAAGGACATCAATCATTGAAGTAAACAAAGAGATCAAGCTAAGTAGTGTATCTTAATGCAAAGCTCAATACTGTATCTCTAGCTCGTTTCAATGTAGTTTTTGTATTCAAGCCAAAACAATTAGAAATTTCTCCATCCTTTAATGTTTCAGTGATTTTAAGAATTTGATTTTCTTTAAGAATATCTTATCATTTACATGATACTCCAACAACAGATATCTAGTTAACCAAACTTAAAAGTAATAAATTTCAATCTTTTTTTTGTAACTGTCGCAAGTGTGAATTGAAGCTGGTGACCAAAGCAACGAACATGGAATTCAAAATTGTATTATTTTAAAATCAAACTTTTTTATGCCATTAAATTCACCTTGCATGTAAGTCATATCTTATCAAAGTCCACACACTCTTAATAGGCTTAAATTATATTTTGCAACAATGACTCCAATGCTAATTTGAAAAATATAACACTTGTATTTGAAACATGACCAAAATCAATAAATCGCCCAATGACACTTTAATTTTGATTTACATAAATTTAGTGTTCGCTACTATCATTAGTATCATTACATGATTTTTCTTCTTCTTTCCCGAATCAACAAAAAGAATTTCCAAATCAACTTTTGAGAATCTCTTTTTCACAAATAAATTTTCAAAGTCAATAAATTCTGGGGACTTTGATGTGGATTTCCTTTTTAGATATTTATCTATTTCTAGCAAACTAAAAAATATAAAGCCAATTACCAAGATAACAAATTCGAATAAAGTAACTTTCGCCTTAACAGAAAAAAGAAATTGAAATAAATTAGTTGAATCAATATATTTATAACAAAAAGAAGAAAAACACATAAGATTATTTATATTTATGATGAATATGTCCATGCAGAATCAAATGCCAAAAAGTTATACGCATTTCAATTTTCAAATATCAATATATCATGCTAAATTGTTCATGCAATCATGCTATAGAAATTTCTATTTGAAATGTAAAAATAGTACAAGACTATTATATTATATGGTAAAAATCCAACCTTTAAGTAAGTGGTGGATTCAATATCCTAGGTTAGTGGGGACAATTTTTAAAAATTACAAATTTATTATTATTATTATTATTATTATTATTATTATTATTATTATTATTATTATATGAAAATAGAGATGTATATTAAATTCAAGTGCAAAAAGCTGAAAAAAGAATGAAAAGTTCAACTACATAAAGTGAAAAAGTATCTAGAAAATGGAACAAAGGTAAAAAAAAAAAGTAACCAATAAAAGAAAAAAATTGACAACTAAAAAAATAAGACTTGTAGGTTCAAAATATAAAAATTAGGGAGGAGGAGAATGATAAGAATAGACATATACTAATATTTTTCTCAAATGTACATGAATATGTCACTGTGTTTAAGTCGTAAAATGGAAGTTTGTGCATGTAATATCTCATTTTTGGTAAATAAATTAAAAAGGTTTTTAGTTAAAAAATAGAGTTTTAAAAAATGGTAAGGTTTTTATAATTAAATAAATAAAGAGAAATAATTATATTAAAATAATGGTTTGAAGGAAAAAATATTTGATTTATTCATTTGATAAGAAAAAAAATAGAGTTTTTTTTTATAAAATAATAAAAATAAAGAAAAATAGGGTAAACAATAGGCTGAGAGTACTTAGCTATAAATAGAGGCATGTTTGGTCAAGTTTTAGATTGACAATAGTTTTTATCCTTTCTCTTCTTCTCAATTTCATTTTTCCTTCTTCTCCTCCCAAAACCCTATTTTTTCCCCGCATATACTCAAACTTATTTCAGTAAAATGATGATCTCAGACTCGTTAATTGTTGGATCATCATAAAATTTGAGCACCAAGTTTGGAACTCATTTATGAACATTCTCACCATTGGAAAATGCAA
Organism: Glycine max; assembly: GCF_000004515.6. Classification (NCBI taxonomy): domain Eukaryota; kingdom Viridiplantae; phylum Streptophyta; class Magnoliopsida; order Fabales; family Fabaceae; genus Glycine; species Glycine max. The sequence goes on from NC_038250.2 coordinate 9,587,165, forward strand.
AAAACTTTTGGAGGTGATGGAAATTATCTTCGCATCGTAACCTTCTCCTTTCCTGTAGAGACCTAAAACCTGTCTCAGTAAAACTACAATTTTAGATTCGTTAACCGTTAGATCATTCTTAAATTTGGAAAATGGGTTGGAAATTCATTTCCTCGTATATTCACCGTTGGGATTTGCAAAATAATGTATAGGGAGGGAGAAATACTCATTGAATGCAGATAGTGGAATGAAGACTTCAATCTCTTCTCCTTCTCTCTAACGTTTGGAAACCTTATCAAAGCAACCATAAGAAAAGCTTGAGGAATGTTAGGAAACTGTTAGAGATGTTGTTATTGCTACCGGAACACACATGAGCCCGCTTAGAGATAAGGGATGAGTTTATCAAAATTTGAGTTAGAATGAACATGTGTAGGAATCCTTAGGGGATCAAATTAGGGTTTATTTTGGGATATTTATTGTATTGTAATTCTTTCTGTATGATTATGTAAACTATTTGAAAGATTTTACTCCCCATGTTGTGAGAAAAAAAAATTTATGATTTGTTTGTGTTTTGGATAAGATTTAGCGTGATAAATAATTATATTGGGATCGTAAAATTGTGATTGAAATTGTGTATAAGTGATAAATTAAATATGTGACGAATTGTGAAATAATATGTTGCTTTGAGATTATAATATTGTTATTGAGATTGAGTATAAGTGCAAAGTTGAATTTATTAATTTGTGGGATACATGTAAATATGTGATGGTGGATTGTGACATTATGAGATGTTAAATTGTGGACACACGATTTGATTGTGAATAAGTATGGGGTTAACACTTGATGTGACAATTTAAATTCGTGTTTTTCAACATCCATTATCAATTTAATCTGTTTATGACTTTCCATTACTCTTTTAATAATTATATCCTTCATGATTATGGAAAAATTATTTTGTGGAAAGTTCTTAAACAAACTTAATTCATTCATTTTGAGTTTGATTGGTCATTTGGGTAACAAGTAACATTATGATTCTATTATTAGTTAAGATCTTAACAACTTTAAAGGATAATGACCTTGAATAATTCTTTTCCACAAACGGTATTTTTATAATTCGTGCTTTAAATTTTTATGTTGAAAGAATATACATATTGGAAAAAAAGAATAGAATTTTTTTTACAGCTAATTTTGGAGGAACTTGGTTGATTGTTTTTCCACCCAGGTAGCTCATTATGGGGCAGAATACACAACGAGATGACCTTATCATTTGACATTTGTAGCACTCGCAAACATTTGAAGGAATAGGATGGGTCATTAAGGGAGTTTATGGAAAGGTTTGTTGTCGTATTAGTTCAAATTTGAGACTTGAACCTGCAGGTTGCCTTCACATTCATGTTGATGACCATGAAACCAAACTGCTTTTCGAACATTATGTGCAAGAAATCAACAATAAATACAGACAAACTAAGGACTAGAGTCATCGACTTCATGCAAATGGAAGAGATGAAAAAATTCAAAGAAAAAGTGAGGGGGGCAAGGGGATCCTTCAAAAAGGAGAAAAAAATGAAAGGATGAAAAGTAGTTGTAACAAAAATTCCATAGGAAAGTCAAAGGTCCATAAGACACCACGGCAAAAATACAACCTTTGCACTTCCTTAATCAAGAGTATGAGAAAAGTTCTAGAGGAAGCATGCAATGAAATACAACAAATCAAATTAGAAAAGGGGATTGAATAATGTGTTAGTCAAATTATGAAACATTTTTGCAATGGAAGATGTTATAAAAAACAAGTTTATAAAAACCATCGTCTAGTGAAAAAAGGTGGATTGTTGTCCAATGAGGTGCAAAACTTGTTTTTCAGGAAAAATCTTGCGTGCAGAGTGTGATAGTAATGGACAATGAAATACTTTAATAAGCTTATGAATAAAAGTAAAAATACTTTGTTTTATATTGGTTCACTCAACCTAAGCTACGTTCAGTTCTCCTTTACCAACCAGTAAATGGTTTGACAAATCAAACTTGATTACAACAAGTGTTCTTTCCTGCCACTTCTTGCTTACAAGTATTCTCATGGCCACTCCTAGCACAACCCTTAGATTCCCCCTAAATCTAAAAACACCCAAGTATTGTTTTGTCACTAAGTTACTTTTGGCTTTCGCAAATAGAAGTTTGATATAGAATCATAGATTCTTTACAACACTCAAGGAGTGAATTTACAATAAGATTCTTATCTTTCACTAATACTTTGTATTCTACAAAGGATGGACTCTCTTAATCTCAACATGTTTCTCTACAGGTGCTTTTCTTTTCTCTCTTTTCTTGATTAATGACTCTTGTTTTTCTATGTACGCTCAATAATGTTCTTCAATCTTTGATGTCGTATTTATAGGTAGAGAGATACTCGTAATTATGGATAGCATCTTCGGAATTGAATGTAATGATCATTGTGCATATTGATGTTGTTACCTAAAATAAGTGGATACAGTATGTTTCAATCTGATAGGATCAAGACTTTCCATATTTGTCATTCATATCTCAATATAACCGTTAAACATATAAAAGGAAATAAAAGATAGTTTCACAAATATGTTCCTTTTAAATAGAATCATATACATTGGTCTTGTCTAGTAGGGGGTGTCTAGAGCCATGATGGCATCTGGAGGTAAAGTTGCATATTCAGCAGATGAAGTATGGACATACTCATACCGCTTCCATTAAGGTGGAGTTACTACCTTATTTTGTCTGTGAATGGGCACCATATGTGGTCATTGGATGATCTCACTCTCAAGGCAATGGTTATATTGATTCCTTGTGAGGAAGATGGCTAGAAACATTCTATGAGCAATCTCTTCTCTGGTCTATTGGACCCAGGGTCTCCAACTTCTTCTCCATGTGGATCCAAGCAATGGAAACTTGGATGTGTTGATTGGAGAGAAAGGCTTCTTGGTCTGCACTGGTGATGGACTAAATGGTTGTGGAGTAGGAGTTGAAGTTGCCTCACTATCAGACGAGTTAGAGTCGTCAGCGGATGGATCTTAATGGGCTCTTTTAGGGTCAAGGACTTGTGTCCAACTTTTGTCTTCCGTTTCTTTGGAAAGAAGAAGGGGATGATTAGCTAATCAGGCCTCTGTTTCTTTTGGACAAGATGTTCTTGTTGTTCTGCTTTTTACTTCCTTGGGAATATTAGAGGGCCCTCATCCTCTTTCACTTAAATCCCTCATCTTTTGAGCTTTTGTAGCCTGCTCAGCGATCTATCTTTGACTCCTTCTAATTGGAGTGGTCTATGAATGAGTCCTTTGAGACTGAACTGGATGAGAAGGTATGAGCTCCTCATGTTTTTTCTTTGTTCCTTGCTCCTTGGAGTTGATTTCTTCTTCTTCTTCTTCTTTTTGGGCTTCCTTCTTGGTATGGACTTTGCCTTACTACTCTCTAAGGATCCTTTGAACCTTTTTGGCAAGTCCAAAGGTCTCCAGAGCTTTGTCTTCATTAGCAACAATCCTGGCCAGCTAATTTTGCCTCCTTTGTTGGATATCATCTTGATCTACTGGAAGAATATGCATGTTTCTCCTTATGTCAACCTTCATTTCCTTCAGGTTGAAAACACTAAAGCATTGTTGTCTGACAACGAAAGTTCCCTTGCTGATTGTGAAATGCTTGGAGTCCTCGTCCAATCTTTCGAAGACATGGAATACTTGGTGTTCCTAAAGGAGATCGTTGACAAGGGCAACATAGTTGATGTCATCTATTCCTCCCAGGATCTTCATGTTTCTTTTGGACCTACTTTATGCATGAAGCTCTTCTAAGTGATATTGGACCAAATTCCGGCCATATCACACACAAGGTTGTATTGAACCTTCTTTTTCCCATCTACCTCTTTGGCATTCTTCCTATAGAGAGTTTTTGTAACGTGGCTCTCATATGTCTTCTCCCAGTCTTCTTGGTACGTGTTTCCTTCCCTGATGCACCTAGTGACTTGTGCGATGGTCTCCATGGACAACATGACTTTTTTTCTAAGAACCTTGGACACAATGGTCTTTCAATCCTTAAGTTAAGCATTCCTCCAGAACATCCTGATGAGTTATGGATATATTTATTATGGATCATTGAAGTATCCATAAATTTTGCAGAGAAGTAGAGTACGCTGTATGTTGAGGCCAAGACCTTGCAACATGTTGATGTCGAAGAAATGTTCAATGTGAACAATAGGTCTCCATCAGTGTGGATGGTCATGGTGTCTGTGGTGATGGTGATGGTGGTGGTGGCAGGGGCAATGTTTTCGCTGAATTTTGACATGGTGACTAAAGAAAAGGATTAGGTTTTCTGTGAGTTTTTCTTGAGAGAATCTTAAGAGTTCTTGTAGAGATAGTGAAGATAGACCATTGCCTTGATTTATCGTAGTTTATAAGGGAATGTGAGTGTTTTATTTGGCTTTTAAAAGGTAATTAAGAGGTTTGTTACTCAAGGAAAACTCAATAGTCAAAATGTTACATTTTAATAAGATATAGAGTTTTCAAAATATCCCTCATCCACTCTTAGTAGTCAAATCATGTATGTTTGTATAGCCATTGGAGGACAAGTCCTCCAAATGCAAGGTATAATGTGTCAGGCATTTAGACATTAATCATTCCTTTACTGAGGCCATTATGAGTTGATCTCTTAATAGAATCAACCTTTCTTCAATAAGGGGTTTTGTAAATACGTCAGCAAGCTAACCATTAGTGGGTACAAACTGTAGTTCCACTGTTCCCTTCTAACCATGGTCTCTTTAGAAAGTGATGTTTAATTTCTATATGCTTGGCTCGTGAATACAAAGTAGGCTTTTTAGAGATACTTATTGAAACTTTATTATCATACTAGATGGAGATGTTTTCTTCATATATAATGTAGTCTTCCACTTGATTCTTTATCCATATCAGTTGAGTATAGCAGCTTGCTGCTGGAATGTATTCTACTTGTGTAGTGGATAACGCTACTAATCCTTGTTTTTTGCTGATCCAAGTGACTAGGTTTCCACCATTGATATGGTAGCTTCCACTAATACTTCTTCTTTCAATTTTGTCACCAGCGTAGTCAGTGTCACGGTAACTAATTAACCTGAATTCCCTATTATACATAAAGTAAATACCAAAATTACAAGTTCCAATTAGATATCTAAATATTCTTTTGACAATAGTTAAATGAACTTCCTTTGGGTCTTGTTGGAAAATTACACATAGTCCAACACTGAACAATATGTTAGGTTTAGACGTTGTCAGATATAGTAAGGATCCAATCATTGCTTTATATTGAGAGTTTCCCACTTTATTGGATTCCTCGTCCAATCCAAGGCATGTCGTTGGATGCATAAGAGTCTTCATTTCTTTTCCATCTTCCAACTTGAATTTCTTAATAAGTTGCTAGACATACTTGGTTTGATTAATATAGATTCCATTGTTGGTTTGTTTTATCTGTAGTCCTAAAAAGAACTTTAGTTCACCCATCGTACTCATTTCGAAATCAGCCTTCATTAACTTAGAGAAATCCTCACAGAAAGGTTCATTAGTAACACCAGTTATAATGCTGCCCACATATATTTGAACTAATATAAATTAGGAGTCATAGTTCTTATGATACAAATTTGTATCCATTTTTCCTTTATCAAAGCCATTGTTTACAAGAAATGAACTAAGATATTCATACAAGCTCTGGGAGCCTTCTTAAGTCCATACAATGCTTTGTAGAGTTTGAAAACATGGTGTGGAAAAGTGTTACTCTCAAACCCAGGGGGTTATTCTACATAGACTTCTTCTTATATTACTCCATTGAGGAATGCACTTTTTACGTCCATTTGATATGATCTCATTTTTGTATGAGCTACAAATGAAAGTAAAATATGCATTGCCTCTAGACGAGTAATAAGAGCAAAGGTTTATGTATAGTCTATACCTTCCTATTATAAGTAACCTTTGGCAACCAATCTTGCCTTGTCTATCACAACCTTACCTACCTCGTCCAGCTTGCTTCAGAACACCAACTTTGCACCCACTACTTTCTTTCCATGCGGTAATTCTACAATCTTCCAAACATTATTCTTCTAGAATTCTTCAAGTTCCTCTTGCATGGCTTTTACCCAGTTCTCATCTTCCATAACATCATCAATATGCTTGGGTTACACTTTTGAAATGAGAGTTGCGTAACCTAGTTTTCTAAGAGATCCTCTTGTCTAGACTTTGGTTGAGGGATCTCCAATTATTTGACTCTCTGGATGGTTCTTCCTTAAAATTCGTCTAGTTGTTTCTCTTTTTCTTAAGGTTGTTTTGTTACTTGATTGGACATGTCTATTTTTGAAGGTTGTTCTATCAATGGTCCAATACCTTCATCCAGTCTTATATTTGTAAAAGATTCATCAAGATCTAACTTTTTTGTATTAGGCTTTCTGTTATTAAATCTTGCATGAATAGTGATGTGAAATCCCCATTGCCCTGCTTCAATTCGGATCAATTCTAGGATGGATTTCGTACACCAATTGAACAAAAATGTATTTTAACTTTTATTCATTTCTCAACCTATAGAACTCGGATTGGGATGATTCCAAATCAAGGAGAAATATGACATTTTGAAACACAATTGCACAATAAAAACCGAAAAAGGTTAAGTAAAATGAGAGATATACAAATAAGAAATTCAAACAAAATTACAAAATTAGCATTACGGAAATTAACAAGGACACAACAAATGCAAAAGGAAGAACAAGATAGGCGCCACAAACAATGATGTCTGATAAGCCTTGAGGATCACCACAAGAATTGAGCAATTCTTGATAAGATCAAATGGTTCAAGGAAGAACCCTAGCAGAGACAATTCTCACACTTCAATGATAAAACTAGCAAAATTCCCTAACCATTCACTTCATAATTGATTTATACAAATCAATTCTCATGTACTTGGTAGAAAATTAAAGAAACATAAAATCTCAACACTGTAAGCATAACTAAAATTCTGTAGTAGTTAAGTGAGGCATAATTAAGCTTGAAGCCTCTAGATGTTGGGTCCCCTCATACAATTGGATTGCCCTCGTATTAGCCACTATATGTTGCAATGCTTCTTGGGTCTTTTTAGCTCATGCTCTTGTCATGGTCCCTCCTATGCCTTGTATTGGGTCTTGGGCTTCCTTCTAGGCTTGGCTCTGGTCTTTGATGTCCTCATCATTCCCCCCTTCTTGAAAAACAGTTGCCCTTAAATCAACAAAATCATCGCCTATATCGAAAAGAGATAGATCAACCACATTAAAAGTAGGACTTATACCATACTCACCCGACAAATCAACTTTGTAGGCATTATCATTGATCTTGGCCAGTACTTGAAAAGGACCATCTCCTCTTAGCATAAGCTTTGAATTCCTTTGAGAAGTGAACCGCTCTTTCCCAAAATGCACCTATACCCAGTCACCTGGTTTTAATGTTACCTTTTTCCTTCCTTTGTTTGCATACTTTGTATACCCTTCTATTTTCTTCTCAATTTGAACTTTGTCTTTCTCATGCAACTTCTTGACATATTCTGCTTTAACCTGCCCAAACTTATCTTTAAATTGAGAAATGTTAGGCAAAGGCAACAAATCTAAAGGAGTCAAAGGATTAAAACCCTAAACAATTTCAAAGGGTGACATCTACATAGTACTATGTACAACCCTATTACAAGCAAATTCAACATGTGGTAAACACTCTTCCCAAGTCCTAAGATTTTTCTTAATGACAACTTTAAGAAGAGTAGAAAGAGTTCTACTGACCACCTCAGTTTGCCTATCGGTTTGGGGATGACATGTAGTTCAAAACAACAATTTAGTTCCAATCTTACCCCACAAAGTCCGCCAAAAAATGACTAAGAAATTTGGAATCTTGATCACTTACAATACTCCTAGGTAAACCATGCAATCTTACCACCTCTTTAAAGAACAAATCAGCAACATGACAAGCGTCATCTACCTTCTTGCATGCTATGAAGTGAGCCATCTTAGAAAACCTGTCAACCACCACAAAAATCGAGTCCTTTCCTCCCTTGGACCAAGGAAAACCTAGAACAAAATCCATTGAAATGTCAATCTAAGGATGTTCTGGAACTAGCAATGGAGTATACAAACCATGTTGCATGACTTTGGATTTAGCTTTCTTGCAAACAAGACATTTATCACAAAACTTATGCACATCATGCTTCATCTCGAAGTGCCCCATTAAGCCCCCTTCATGTGCCTCTCTAATAAGAAAGTCCCTAATTGGACCCTTAGGAACACAAAGTATCTTGTTCCCTAATAAATACCCATCATGCCTAAAATACCCATCAAATGCAGTATGAGAACATGTGTGATATATATCAGAAAAGTCAGCATCATGGTCATATATGCGGTAGACAATAATGCATACCTGCGGGACAGTGCATCAGTGACCATATTATTCTTACCTTTCTTGTGCCTGATCACATAGGGGAATTATTCAAGAAATTCCACACACTTGACATGCATCTTGTTCAACCTTCCTTGTCCTTTCAAGTATTTCAAAGACTCATGATCACTGTGAATAACAAATTCCTTGGGCAAGAGATAATGTTGCCAAGTCTGCAAAGCTCTAATTAAGGCATACAATTCCTTATCATATGTAGAATAGCTAAGAGCATTCCTATTCAGTTTATCACTAAAATATGCAATGGGATGCCCCTCTTGCATCAACACAACCCCTATGCCTACCCTAGATGCATCACATTCAAGCTCAAAGGATTTAGCAAAATTAGGTGAAGTAAGAACATGAGCATTAGTTAACTTTTGTTTCAAAGCAATAAAAGCCTTCTCTTCTTGATCCCCTTCATTCAAAAATAGCATTTTTCTTAACAATTTCATTTAGAGGTGCAGCCAAAGTGCTAAAATCTCTGACAAACCTCCTATAGAAACTTGTTTGGCCATGAAAGCTCCTTACCTCACTTATATTTTTGGGGGTTGACCAATTTTAAATGGCTTTCACCTTCTTTGGATCAACTTACACTCCTTGTGAGCTAACAATAAATACAAGAAAAATGACACGGTCCATATAGAACACACATTTTTCCCAATTAGCATACAATTTCTCACACCTAAGTGCTTCCAAAACACACCTCAAATGCACAACATGGTCATCATAAGATTTGTTATAAATAAGAATATCATCAAAATAGACCACAACAAACTTTCCTATAAATTTCCTCAACACATGATTCATTAATCTCATGAAGGTACTAGAAGCATTGGTTAACTCGAAGGGCATAACCAACCATTCATACAATCCATATTTAGTTTTGAAGGTTGTTTTTCACTCATCTCCTTCTCTAATTCTAATTTGATGATATCCACTTTTCAAGTCAATTTTAGAGAAGACACAAGCACCATACAATTCATCCAACAAGTCATCTAACCTAGGAATAAGATGTCTATACTTTACCATGATGTTATTGATGACTCTACAATCTGTGCACATCCTTCAAGTTCCATCTTTCTTAGGGACTAGAATGATTGGAACTACACATGGGCTCAACCTTTCTTTAACCCACCCCCTTTGCATCAAGTCTTCAAATTGCTTTTGAATCTCCTTAGTTTCTTAGGGATTGCTCCGATAGGCTGGCCTATTAGGCAATGAAGCTCCTGGAATGAGATCAATTTGATGCTTAATGCCCCTAAGAGGGGGTAGGCCTTGAGGCACTTATTTGGGAAAAACATCTTCAAAATCTTGTAACAAAGAAGAAACCTCTTTTGGAAGAGAGTTAGTAGGACATGTGCCCTTTGAATTACACTCTTTACTCTAAAGTAAGAGTATTGGCTTTCTTAGTTGCATAGCCCTTTTCACTTCTTTTTCTTTTATAAAAAATTTGGTTTTTTTCTTTCTTTCTCTTTTCCACCCTCTTTTTCCTTTTTCTTTTCACTTTATTTTTCTTTTCTCTTTTGTCTCTGCTTTTCTTTTCTTTTTTCTCATTTTTAATTGATCCTCACTTACTTCTCTTAGAGCCAATGGTGCAAGAGTAGTTTTGTGATCTTTATGCACAAAAGTAAACTTATTGGTGAAACCATCATGCATGACTCTTCTATCATACTGCCTGTTGGATCAAGTGGCCTCAAAATAATTAAGAAGGGGGAGTTGAATTAATTATTAATGTGACTTGACTAATTAAAAACTTATCCTTCTTAATGTTACTAGATTCAACAAGGATTTTACTACTAAGTTAAGAAAGTAAAGAACAGAAATAATATCTTAACCAAAATTAAAAGCGAAAATTAAAGAGTGTAGGGAAGAAGAAGACAAACACAAGAATTTTATACTGGTTCTGCCACAATTCGTGCCTACGTCCAGTCCCCAAGCAACCAACGGTTCTTGAGATTTCTTTCAACCTTGTAAAATCCTTTACAAGCTAAAGATCCACAAGGGATGTACCCTCCCTTGTTCTCTTTGAACAACCTAGTGGATGTACCCTCCACTTGAACTGATCCACAAGAGATGTACCCTTTCTTGTTCTTAGTACAACAACCTAAGTAGATGTACCCTCTACTTGTACCACAAAGGATGTACCCTCCAATGTGTTAAGACAAAGAATTCTCAGGCGGTTAGTCCTTTGAATCTTTGTAAGGAGAAACAAAAGATATCTCAAGTGGTTAGTCCTTTGAAATCTTTTGTTTAAGGGGAAGGGAAGAGTCAAAAGAATTCTTAGGCAGTTAGTCCTTTGTATTATCTTGGAAAGAGAGAAAGGAGACACAAAAGAATTCAGACGGTTAGTCCTTCTATTCTTTTGGCAAAGGGAGAAGAGAAGAAACAAAAGAATTCTCAGGCGGTTAGTCTTTTGAATCTTTTGGCATGAGAAAGAAGTGAATGAAGAAGAAGAGTAATACAAGTTTTTGAACAATGAACGTTTCTTGGAAGAGAAAGTATTGAATAAAAACTCTTAGAAAGAAGTAGAGAAAATGAATCAGAAAGTTTTGTAAAAACTTGTTCTGTAAAGAGGTTGTTTTTTAAATTCATGTCATGGTCACATATTTATAATCATTTGATGACTCAAGTTAAAGTTTGTGACTCTTGGCAATTTCTTTAAAACTAATCATTTTAAAAGATTGTGACTCTTTTGAAAACTAGTCACTTAAAGGTTGTGACCTTTGAAAAATTCTTCAGCAATAAGTCACTTTAAGAATTGTGACTTTTGGTAATTTATTTTTCGAAATCAGTCACTGGTAATCGATTACCATTAAGGTGTAATCGATTACACATCAACAGATGTGACTCTTCATGTTTAAATTTGAAAATTAAAACATTTAGAAACACTGGTAATCGATTACACAAGTTAAAAATGATTTGAAAATGTTTTATCACTAGTTGTGACTCTTGAAATTTGAATTCTAACGTTTTAAAACATTGGTAATCACTTATATGCTCATGGTAATCGATTACAGCTTTGTAAATCAGTTTTGAAAACAATGTTGGCTACTGGTAATCAATTACTACCTTCTGGTAATCGATTACTAGAGAGTAAAACTCTTTGGTAAAAGATTTTGTGAAAAATTCTTGTGCTACTCAATATGTTGAAAAACTTTCTTTTAGTACTTATCTTGATTGAGTCTTCTCTTGATTCTTGAATCTTGAGTCTTGAATCTTGATCTTGATTCTTGAATCTTGAATCTTGAAACTTGATTCTTGAATCTTTGGAATTTTCTTAACTCTTGATTCTTTGGCATCATCAAAATAATCTTGGAAGTCATTGCTTCCACACTGCCAAGGCCTCCCAAGAAGCAAATGACAAGCCTCCATAGGCACCACATCACACAAAACAAAATCTTCATATTTCCCTATGGAGAAGCCTACTTCAACTTGCATATTCACAGTCATCTCACTATCTTCACTAAGCCATTGAAATTTGTACGATTGTGGGTGTGGCTTAGTCTCCAAATTCATCTTGAAACCAACCTTGCACTAGCCACATTAGTGCAACTCCCACTATCAATGGTCAAAGAACATAACTTCCCTTGGATGAGGCACCTCGCATGGAAAATATTTTCTCTTTGACAGTCATCCAATTCAACTACTTGACTACCCAACATCCTTCTAATCATGAACAAATCTCCTTCTAACTCTCTTTCCTCTTCATGCTCCTCTTCATCGCTAGATAGGGCAGATTCTGAAGAAGATTCACTAATTATTTCTCTATCCTCCTTAAGTAACATGGCCTTCTTAGTTGGACATTGAGGCTATGCGACCTCTTCCCAAATACTTGAATCACTTAATATCACTACTCCTTACTTTCTTAAGTGCCTCATCAGACTTATTTTGATTTCTTTGAGCTGTAACAATGGGATTGCTTGTTGATGACCCTCCCTCCTTCTAATTTATGTCCTTCTAACCAAGACAGTGAAAATTAGATGAAATCCTCTTCATCACACTCTTTATCTTCAATTATTGTTCCACCTTAGAAGCTTGATGCACTAAGTCTTCCAACATCACATAATTTTGCAACTCCACAACATCCCTTATAAAACTATGTAGCCCATGTAAGAAACGAGCCATAGTAGCCTCTCGATCCTTCATAACATTAGCTCTAATCATGGAAACCTTCACCTCCTTGCAATTCTCATCAACACTTCTACTACCTTGTGTGAGTCTTTGTAGCCTTTTATGAAGGTCTCTTTGATAATGAGAAGGAAAAAATCTTTTTCTCATCAACCTTTTCATTTCTTCCTAACAATCCAACAAGGATTCTTCATATCTTCTCCTTTCCCTTTGTAATTGGTTCCACCAGATGAGATCATAGTTAGTGAATTCCATGGATGCCACCTTCATCTTTTTATCCTCAGTGTAATTGTGGCATGCAAGTAGTTGCTCAATTTTTATTTTCCACTCCAAGTATGCTTTTGGATCACTCTTTCCTTGAAAAGGGGGTACGTTCAACTTTACTCCTTCAATTATGTCCTCTCTAGCATCACCCTCATTATTTCTCAATCTCCTTCTTCTACCTCCACTATCATCACCATTTCCTTGATTTTTTAGTTGTTCAATTCTCCCATACAACTCCTCGGTATGTTTTGTCAACATTCTTTGCATTAGGGCTGTAATGGCCTCAATCAACAATCTATTGTATCCCCCTAGAGGAGGGGTACCATCACCACTTGTACCTACCATATATCAAGTAAATGACCAGAGAAAAAATAAAATAATAGGACCTCACCACTATTCTCACGTGTTTATACTCCAAGATGTATCACTCATGTATAGTGCTCTCTTTTATGGCTTTTTCTCTAATGTTCCACTTTTTTCCTTTTACCACTCTTTCCCTCACATAAAGTTCTTACTTGAACCAACAATCTATAATCAAGAAGCACTTTTATAGGTAGCAATCACAAAGCTTAAACAAAAATCTAGCACCAACAAATGCAAAAAAGTAGTAAAGAACAAATTCACTACCGACAAACAAGCAAAACAATAATTAATTTTATGGAAAAACAATCATTAATTTTATGGGGTGCAACGAATTTAATGAACACAACTAATGTACTTTTTTTTAAACTTCTTTTGCTGCGGACTTTTTTTTTAAATGCTTCTAATAATGAAGTATATAATTTTGGAAGGAAACTTTGAAGTTGTAGCAACTGAGAACGAAACTGAATTAAAATTCCCAACAAAACAAGCACATATTTAACACTCAACAACAACTTAGCCCAAATCACATAGATTGAAAGGATTAAACTTTATGAACAATGATGAACATGGGATAAACTCCAAGAACACAAATGCAAAAATGTATTGAGTGAATAAGAACTAAAGAAAAAGGCTCTGGGAAATTGAAAGAGTAAATTATGACCAAACAAAGGCTGTTAGAAAATTGCACGATTCAAATTGCACAAACAAAATTTAGGGGTTTAGGGTTACTGTTCGTTTTTCTGCACTACTGGAAAATTTATCAGCAAGTGTACTGAGTCACAAGTAATATAAAACGGTAAGAACCGAGTATCGAATCACAGGGAGTTTGTTTCATTCAGAAAAACATTTATTCAATAAGTAGACATTTGTATAAAATCATCAAATGGAAATAAACAAAGGATATATTTGCAATTCTAAAGATAACTATCAAAGTAACTATCTAAATGTGAAATATAAACAGATGATTAAAACGTTGGGTCCTTCTACTGAGCAACTTGATGTAATTAAATGTTTTTCTCTATTTAAGGTTGTTTCTGTGTTCTATGCCTAGGGAAAAAACCCCAAATCACGATTCCTCGCACGAATGGACTAATTCTATTTAAACTTCATTCTCAGATCCCTTGTCGAACTTAGCCTAAACGAATCACATTAAGATTACAACATATTAAAAACTAAATCCTTGCACTCCGTGTCCAGACATACAGTTCTCTAGCCTACCCTATCAAGTTCTAAGGATTTAAAAACACTTCCCAATGCTAAAAATCCTAACTTTACACACACATGGGTGATCAGTCCACAAGCATGCAATAGTTAAATGTAGATAAAAGCAATGAACACATAAAGACAACTTTAAATAGATAGTAAAGAGTTTTACATCAAGGCTCAACAGAATTTCCCAACAACAACTTTAGCCTTCCATGACAAGTTATCACTTTTCAGCTACAATAGGGGGATTTTGAAGCAAAAATCAGATTACACAGTGGTGGGGATGTCTCCTCCACCTCTAGGAACCTAAAAATCACTCTAAAACCTAGAATCCTCTTGAAAGCTAAGGTTTTTGGTGCTTTCTTGCCCTGTTTTCCTCTGTTGCATCTCTCATGTAATGCACACTGAAAAACTTCTCAAGACTAAAAAAAGAAGAAGTCCCTTTTTTCGCCAACTTCAGCTTTTAAGGGCTTTCTGTCTTCAAAGGCTCACTTAGCACCATTTTCGTGCTAAGCGCGAGTTAGTGAATTTTGGCTTAGCGAGCTGGGCGAGCTGATAACGCACTGAGCACGTGCTTGCTTGGCAAATTCTCTTCCAGATTCTCCTAACTCGCTAAGCAAGCTGATGTCTCGCTTAGTAGATGTTGCTCACTAAGCGCATATGCCTCGCTTAGCGAGACATCAACTGCTGCAACCTTCAATTTCTTCATCTTTTCACCTGAAACTGAAGTTGAATCACATTAATTCACAATATAGGGAGTATCTATTGAGCAAAAATTAATCTAAACATAAAAATATGTACAAACCTACAAAAAGAACCATAAATTGGGGAAAAGACAAATTTTATAAAGCTTTTCAATACAAAAGTTAGTCGTAAATGACGACTAACAGTTACCCAAAAAATGTAGAACATGATGGACGAACTCAACCTTATTTCCAACCATAGAACCTTGCTCTGAATACCAAATGATGTGAATCCCCCTTGCCTTGCTTCAATTTGGATCAATTCTAGGATGGAATTCATACACCAATTGAACCAAAAATGTATTTTAACTTTTATTCATTTCTCAACCTACAAAACTCGGATTGGGACAATTCTAAATCAAGGTTAGAGGACATTCTGAAACACGATTTAGGCACAAAAAAAACTGAAAAAGGTTAAGTAAAATGAGATATATGAAAATAAGAAATTCGGACAGAATTAGCATTGTTGAAATTAATAAGAATACAAAAAATGAGAAAGGAAGAACAAGCTTCCATATGACTTCTTCGTGCTAAATGAGTGTTGCTCGCTAAGCGACTGCATTGCGCTAGATGCGTATGGCGCGCTGAGCGAGAGTCTCCAAATCTTCACTTCTCTTCAAGCTTTATTCTGTGTTTCTGCAGTAAATATAACTCCAAAACATTATAAATTCATCAATTTAAACACCTACTAGACAAAAACTTAGATGATGCCAAAATTCTAATTATTTACACAAAAAGAAGCAATAAAAAGAGGGAAAATCTGACAATTTATATTGACTTAATTACAAGGTATACTTATGCACAACAGTTATCAAACACCCCCAAATTTAAAGCTTCGTTTTCCCTCAAGAAAAAGTAACTTAATTACACTAATTTAGCTCAATGACTTTATCAACTGCAATACATAAGATAACTGCATAACATTTCAACAACTTCAATTGCCAACTCACAAGTTCCCCTTTGTTGACCTTTCATGATAGAAGTATGCAAAAATGCATTAGAAGATAAAATAGGTTAGCAAGTATGACAAACATCAATGGGGATCAACCACGCTTCATTCCTCACAAGGATAATGTTTCTCTCAAGCACACAAGTGTCTTGGTTATGAGTGTTTCAATTACAACAACTGAAATTAAAATTCCTAACTTTGCACGTCATCTCATTCAATGCAGTCATACATACACAATGTGGATCACTAAGGACTTTATTAAGCTTGTAATGTGGTCGAGATAGCAAAGAAATCATGGTTTTTGTTGGATTCAAAGCTTAGGTTCTAAGAGA
Source organism: Glycine max (assembly GCF_000004515.6). Lineage (NCBI taxonomy): Eukaryota > Viridiplantae > Streptophyta > Magnoliopsida > Fabales > Fabaceae > Glycine > Glycine max. The sequence continues at coordinate 9,603,543 of NC_038250.2, forward strand.
GCATTCATTCCCCATTTTCTTGACAAACCATAACTCATTTTCCACAGCCCTAAGCTTATTGTTTTGCTACATTTAACAACACACAGGATTTACTTGGCACATAGTTGCTTCTAGCTCCTATTTCTCAAAATGCCAAATAATTTTTTTGTCTTTTTTTTTTTTACAATTGACAATGATACCGGAAAATACTACAACTCACATTACTTGTGTGTTGTTATTATTGTCCATGCAACAAAAATTACCCAAGACACTCCCCCAAATTTGGAGGAAATTTGTCTTAATCCATAAGTGTTCTCTTATAACCTAAGATAGGGTAGTTACAACATCAATTTCATTCAGCTCAGGGTTCACAACACATTCATCCATGAGCGCGGTTGACGTTGAGGTCCAAGGTGTAAGAGGTAAAGGCGAGGTTGAAGTAATTGAGGACGTTCCACGTCTGGGCGAGGACGGTGAGGTCTTTATGTAGAATCTTCCACAAAGCTCCCTCGATGTTCAGAGTGAATTAATTGCCCGACGTGCATAGCTTGGTTGCGATGGCCTGGTGGTTTGGGTATATGTGGAGGTATTGGCAGTAGGTGGTCAGCTGCTCCCCCTTTGGAATGATGACGGGGGTCTCCAAGAAGGCATTCAACGCCTGAGTGTTGAATTTAATGACCTTACCCCACACCCGACACTATTTTTTAGAGCTGTCCTCCGGGTCATAAATTTTGGAGTAAAACTCCTTCACTAATGCCATGTCGATCTGCTTCTCTGGTAAGCAGGTGAGGCGTCTGTGCCACTGCCTCCTCTATAGCTAATTGTAAAACTCTTCATATAGTGTGGGGTCCAGCTCCACGTTCCTCTTGGGAAGACTGTTTTGGAGGTGAACATTGTCTCGGTATCGAAGACAAGCGACCTCAGAGACAAAACAGGAGGAATCCCATGTGGGTTCCCCCTTTGAGGTCTACTGAGCCCAACACCTCATTTCTTCAAGGCCATTTGCAAAAAGAAACAAAAACAACACCAATAAAATAATAAGTAACATTAATTAAAAGAAGGCACAAGAAAAGCAAAGTATAAATTGGGCGCTAAGCCGCTGGGTAGGTGCTTAGTGCCAGTGCAACAGAAGAAGAATGGGCACTAAGCTGCCATATGCGAGAAAGTGAGGGTTTTGGGCTTAGCGCGAGGTGCTCGCTAAGCCCAATTATGAGGCAGTGAGGGAATTGGGCTTAACACAAAGTGGCACACTAAGCCCAGGCAAAACAGGCCCTAGCCTCAGGTACTGGGGCTTAGCACGTGATGGACGCTAAGCCTGTGCACCAACACATTAATAGGCATTGGGGCTTAGTGCCCATGCATGGAAGACAGACAAACTCTAGGGCTTAGCACGGGACTACGCACTAAGCCCATGTATGATGGACTGAAGAGACACTGAAGCTTAGCGCTAGATTACGTGCTAAGCCCATGCATGAACATTCTACATAGACCCATAAATGCATGAACCTATTCCAAAAACTCATGAACTCTCTAAGCGCACATTAGTGGCTTAGCGAGTTCATCATGAAAAGCCTAGAAATTTATCCCAAAAACCTGGAATGCATCAACTCACTAAGCGCACAGTGCAAGCTTAGCGAGTTCATCATAAATTCTCAGAAATGCATGAACTAGCTAAGCACGCAATGGCGGCTTAGCGAGTTCATGATGAAAAACCTAGAAATGCAATTAATCCCCCCAGAACGTATGAACTCGCTAGGCCATAGATGTGGGCTTAGTGAGTTGAAGAAAACCTACCCCCAACAAGACCATATTGACATCAAAACAAATATGGAAGCACAAAATTTGAAAATACATAGACCAAGCAAATGCTACATAGATACCTAAGTCAAAAAAACCTAATATATGTTGATAATAAAGCAAAGATGGTGCAGGGTTGTTGTGTGAAGAAGAAAAGATTTATGGAACTGAGGGAGATAGAGTGTGAAAGAGAAAGGTTTAGGGAATTAGAGTGAGGGGGAATTTCTGAGGTTGGGGATTTTTTTTTTTGCGTAAAGGAAAGAAAAGTGGGAGGGAAGGGGTTAAGGGGTTTTGGGAAGTTGTCGAATTGCTTGTAGTTATGGTCCTCATGCTTAGAGAGCTTGACTCGCTTAGCATGCAACCTAACAGTTATAGGTACATTAATGATCGACGCGCTTAGTGAGCATGGCGCTTAGCGCACCAAGGACAAAGTTCTTTGGTCTTCCCTCTTAGTTTTTTTTTTTTAATTTTCAAAAATCACGCTTAGCACTAGGGTTCTCACTAAGCCCGATTTGTGAATTTCCCAACCCGAGAGGAATTTGATCTTAGCACCACTAGGTCAGCTTAGAAAGAATTCTAGGTGGAATTGACCTGCAAATCTCGCTTAGCGTTATTTGTGCGCTTAGTAGGCGTAGGGGCTCGCTTAGCGGGAGATGTCGCACTTAGAGAATTAAATGTGGGAAGTTGTAGAGGCATATAATGGCTTAGTGCGTTTGTCACGCTTAGCGTGCTAAGCCTAATTTGAAAATAATTTTAGACATAGGAGAAATTGGGATGAGTGCGAATGGTTGCGCTTAGTGAGAGGTTGATGCGCTTAGTGCCTATTTACGCACTAAGCCCAATTAGAAATTAATTCCATACAAAAGAGAATTTGGGATTAGTGCAACTCAGCTCGCTTAGCGGGAGTTGGTTGCACTTAGCGAGAGATCATGCGCTAGGCGTTATTCTCGCAACAATATCTACGCGCTTAGCGTAAGGCAACAATTTTCATACTTCAACTCTTCTACACTGACACTTAATCAATTCCAATCACTTTGATTCATTCAAGACATTCCTAAACTCTCACAACCTTTTAGAGCTACAGCAAGCACACATTGTTGAAAATTGAAACACAACTATCCTAAGAAGTAACAAAAAATTCACATAGTGCAATTAAATAAAAGAAAGGTAGGGTAAAAAATCATGGGTTGCCTCACAGTAAACGCTTCTTTAACGTCAGTAGCTTGACATGAAACCCCCTCATGGGTCCTGGAGATGGATGATGGTGGTCAGTCTCTCAATTTTGCCACCATTGTAGAGCTTTAACCTTTGACCATGGATAATCCAGCTCCGCTCAGGTTCATTTGAGGCAGGATCCGTCAGCTCAACCATTCCGTAAGGCTTCACCTCTTTGATTATGAAGGGACCAGACCACTTCGACATAAGTTTTCCCGAAAAGAGCTTCAGTCGAGAATTGAATAGCAACACTTGCTGTCTGGGCTAGAGGTTCCTCTTTAGCAGCTTCCGATCATGATACACCTTCATCTTCTGCTTATAAATTTTGGACGATTCATAGGCATTGAGCCTTATCTCCTCTAGCTCTAGCAGCTACAATTTACGCTTCTGACCAGATAGAAAGTCATCAAAATTGAGAAATTTGAAGGCCCGGTAAGCCTTGTGTTCCATCTCCACCGAAAAGTGACAGGTTTTCTCATAGGCCATCTGAAATGGTGATAGTCCAATGAGAGTCTTGAAAGTAATCCTGTAAGCTCATAAGGCATCATCTAGCTTGACCATTTGTCTGGGGATGATAAGATGAAACTACCTTATGTTTGACATTATAATGCCCCAGAACCTTCTATAACGGTGTATTGCAGAAATGTGAACCCCCATCACTTATAAGCACTTTGGGTAACCCAAAGTGGGAGATAATATTTTTCTTTAGGAACTTGATGATAGTCTTAGCATCATTCTTTGGAGTAGCTACTACTTCTACCCATTTGGACACATAATCAACAACCACCAAAGTGTATTCATTCCCATATAAGAATGGTAGAGGGCCCATAAAATCAATAGTAAAAGATTCCCACTTCTATTATATTTTGCAATGGCATCTCATTCCTCCAAGAAATGCCCTCTGTTCTCTGACATTGGTCGCAATGGAGTACATGATCATGAACATCTTTGAAGATGGAAGGCCAGAAGTATATAGCTTTTAACACTTTAGCAGTTGTCCTATCCCCACTGTAATGTCCACCACAAGGGGAATTATGACAGTGCCACAATATACTCATGGCTTCCTCTTTGGTAACACATATTCTGAATAGATTATTTGCTCCTATTTTGAACAAGTGTGGATCATCACAGACATAGAAACATGCATTCTGGAGAAACTTCTTCCGCTGATTCCAATTGAGATAATTTAGAATAATACCGACAACTTTATAGTTGGCAATATCTGCAAACCAAGGTCTTTCACTCGCAAATAGTAAGGATTCGTTGGGAAATTCATCCCAAATTTCCTGCCCCTCTTGAGTGACTTCTTCATTGACCAACCTGGATAAGTGGTCAACCACCAAATTCTCATATCTCTTCTTGTCTTTAATGAATATATCAAACTCTTGAATCAAAAGGACCCATCTAATAAGCGTTGGTTTCAAATCTACCTTTGTGAGAAGATATTTGATCGTTGCATGATCAATAAAAATAATGACCCTGGAGCCTACAAGGTATGACCTGAACTTCTCTAATGCGTAGACTATGGTCAGCATCTCCTTCTCAGTGATTGCATAATTTAGTTATGTGTAATTCAAGACCTTGCCATCACAATATATGGCATGGAATATCTTATCCCTCTGCTGTCCTAGCACTACACCAACTGCATAATCACTGGCATCACACATGAACTCAAATCCTTTAGATTCTGAAAAGCTGCCAAGCATTCTTCGTCATGTTTAAAAATCGCATCCTTATTTAGGAAATTGTTCAATGGCTTGGCAATTTTAGAGAAATCCTTTATGAACCATTGATAGAAGCCGACATGTCAAAGGAAACTCCTGACGCCTTTTACATTTATTGGAGGAGGTAGTTTTTCAATGACATCAATTTTGGCTTTGTCCACCTCTATCCCCTGAGTTGAGATCTTATGTCTTAACATTATTCCTTCTTGGACCCTGAAGTGACACTTCTCCAAATTTAGCACCAGATTTCCTTTAACACAACGCCTCATCACTAGCTCTATATTGGTCAGGCAACGGTCAAAAGAAGGCCCAAAGACTAAGAAATCGTCCATGAAAACTTTGATGTACTTCTCTACCATGTTAGCAAATATGGCTATCATGCACCTCTAAAAAGTGGTTAGTGCATTACATAACCCGAATGACATCCTTCTGTAGGAAAAGACACCAAAAAGGCAAGTAAAAGAAATTTTTTCTTGGTCCTTTGGGTCCACTACAATCTAATTATACCCTAAATAACCATCCAAGAAACAATAGAAGGATTGTCCCACTAGCCGCTCCAACATTTGATCCATGAATGGTAGAGGAAAGTGATATTTTTTGGTGGCATCATTCAGCTTGCAGTAATCTATGCACATCCTCCATCTAGTGACATTCTGAGTTGGAATAAGTTAATTTTTCATTGCGGACCACAGTCATCCTGTCTTTCTTAGGTACCACTTGGACTGGACTCACCCAAGCACTATCAGAAATGGGATAAATAAGTCTAGCCTCAAGTAACTTGAGGACTTCTTTTTGCACTTCTTCTTTCATGGATGGATTAAGCCTCCTTTGCGGTTGTCTCACTGGTCTATACCCATCCTCCATCATGATCTTCTGCATGCAGTAGGAAGGGCTAATTCCTTTGAGATAAAAAAATATGTCACCCAATGGATGGCTTGTGCTTTTTGAGCACTTCCACCAACTGTGCCTCTTCATCTGAAGATAAATTATTTTTTATCACAACTGGCTTGACTTTATTTTCTTCTAGAAACACATACTTTAGGTGAGCATGCAATACTTTCAATTCCGCTTTGGGCTTCTCTGCTATGTTGTCTGTCTTCAAAAGTAAATTCCTTTAAGGGAATCTTTTTCAATCTGTCTAAGTCCTCTGGATATGCTCTAAGATCCTTTTTCTTCTCATTAGTCAGGTAATCAACAACATTTGTCAAGGCCTTTTCCAATGGGGAGTGACTAGTCAAGTGCTGCACAACACGGTCAGCTTCTTGCTCAATTGCCTCCACCTTGAAGCAAGCTTTACTATCACTAGGATGTTTGATTGCCTCGAACAAGTTGAAGGTTACTTTTTGGTCCTCCACACTCATATCTAAGTTGTCATTCCCTATGTTCACAACACATTTGCAGTAAGCATGAATGGTCGGTCCAATATCAAGAGAATATCTGAATCCTCTTTTATGTCAATTATCACAAAGTCCACTGAAAAAGTGAATTGGAAAACCTTAACCAGGACATCTTCAACTACACCATATGGTCTGGTAATGGAACGGTCTGCTAGTTGAAGAGTCATTCTAGTAGGGGCAATCCGTAGATTCCCAATTCTCTGACACATAGAGAAAGGCATCAAATTGATGTTAGCCCCTAAATCAATGAGACCTTTCCCCACTGACACACTCCTAATAGAGCGTGGGATTATTACACTTCTGGGTCTTTGAATTCCTGTGGTTGAATTCTCTGGATCACAACACTACAATTTCCTTCCATTGTGATGCTTTCATTGGTAATTTATTTTCCCTTTTTTGTGAGGAGGTCCTTCAGAAATTTGGTATACAAAGGCATCTACTGTGGGGTCTCTCCAAAGGCAATTGTAATCTCTAGCTTCTTGAAGGTATCAAGTAAACGAGAAAAATATCGCTCCTTCTCTTTCTTTGAAGGCACTAAGGGATATGGGGCTTCCTTCACCAGGACTGATGGAGTCTCCTTTCTAACCTCCCGAGCCAATTGACTTTTGGTCTTAGAGATTAAGATCTCATCACCACTCTCCTTACTCTCATTTTTTTCTCTTTATTTTCAATTTTTTTCTCTCTTTTTATCCTCTTCTTCCTCATCACACACATCCTCCACTACTCCCCCAACTCTATTCTCCTTCTCAACATTCTTCCTCCTTTGGCTCCTAGTGAGAACCACCTTATACTCTTTTTTGGGATTCTTCTCGGTGTTGGCCATAAAGCTTCTAATGGACTTTTTCAGCCAATTGCGTAGCCAATTGGCCTACCTGCACCTCTATATTCTTGATGGCTGACTCAGTGCTCTTGTGATTTGATAAAGAAACTTGCATAAACTAAGTCAAGGTGTCTTCCAGCTTGGTAGTTCTCTCATATAGATTAGGCCATTGGTTAAGTGGCCGATTAGATGGACTTCCTTGATCTTTGTTAAAGTTATTCCAGGGTTGGATCTCCAACCTTGGCCTTGATTTTGAGAGAAATTTCCTCTTTGATGGTATCCTGAATGTCCCCCTTGATGAAAGCCTTGACAGTTTAGAAATGCCATATAGTTGACCTCTTTAGATGCATCATCTTGAGCCATGCATATGCTTGACTCATCTGCTCCACCACAAATTTTGTATCCCCTAATTTGCTTGACTGAAGATGGAGCAGGTTGCAGAACATGCAACTGTTGTGGAAGCTTGTTCAGAGTCTCTGTGAGGGTCTTTATTTGCTGCACCAGGAGCTTGTTTTGAGCTAGCAATGCATCCTAGATGTAAGCTCAAGAAGACTATTCTTTTGGGTGTATAATCTCGATCATGGATTATGGCATGATCACTAGCTTCCATATTTTCAATCAACTCCATAGCTTCATCAGGGGTCTTCAATTTAATTTTTCCACCAGCGGATGCATCAAGAAGCTGCTTAGAATGAGGTTGTAAGCCATCAATGAATATATTCAATTGAACTGGCTCACTGAACCCATAGGTGGGAGTCTTCAGGAGTAAATCATGGAAACAATCAAGAACTTTACTCAATGATTCATCAAGGAATTGGTGGAATGAAGAAATCTCCAACTTCCCCTAAGCAATCTTGGACTTAGGAAAATACATCTTCAAAAACTTTTCTACCACCTCTTCCAATGTATGCTAGCTATTCACCTTGAACGAGTGACGCCATATTTTTGCTTCACATTCCAAAGAAAAGGAAAATAGGTTGAGGCAGATGACATCTTCTAGAACTCCTGCTATCTTCGCCATGTTGCAGATCTCTATGTATGTGGCAAGGTGAGCGTATGGGTCTTCATTTGGTAAGCCATGGAAGAGATTGCCTTGAATCAACTGGATGAGAGAATATGGATGTGTAATGTTGGCCACTTAAACCTCCGGTCGGGCTATGTTGGTGAAGTACTGAGGTATAGAGGAACTAGAGTAGTCCTCTAAAGACACCCTTTGTGGCCGATCTTCTGCCATAATGCGTTCTATAAAATTGGGAAGTGGGTTGATCACAAGAAATGAAGACGATGAGGGTCCTCTATCTCCTTGGTTAGTTTGCACCTCTTGTTGCTCTCTTCTTCTTCTTACAATGTTGTTTCTTCTACAAGTTGTTTCAATTTACAGGTTCAAAGGAACAAGGTCATCCCCTGAAGTTATACCTTGCATACAAGAAAGAAACAACTACAACAAAGGTTATCAAGGTTAAAGAATCAATAACAAATCAAAATTAAAATAAAGAATGAAAGAACAAAGAATGATTGCTTTGGAGTTGGAATATGCAAACAACCAAGTACAAAGGACAAAGTCCTCGGCAACAACGCCAAAAACTTGTTAACTCGTTGGCAAGTGCACCAATTTGTCCCAAGTAGTAAAGTAAAATGGAAATTCGGTTGTCGAGTCCATAGGGACTTTGTTTGTACTCAGAGTTGTGTATATCCAATTTTCAAGCAATTAATGAATTGATTTAGATCTTTGTGCTACAAAACAGTAAAAGTAAATTGACATAAAATTAAAATTAATTATCTAACACGTGCAAGGGAAGAAAAACAAACACTCCAAATGAATATGGGTGATCAAACCTCAAGCATGAAATTACGTGCAGAAAAGAAACAATGAAACTAAAATAATCATTAAATAGATAGTAAGAATCGTTACATCAAGAATGTTTGGTTGCTAAACTCCCAACAATGGGTAATTTAGCCTTTCATTATCATGATAGATTTTATAATTGCAAGAGGGTGATGGAGAGTGAAGAAGGTTAAGAAGAATGGAGATGGAGGGACAAAATGGTTCCTAATGGGTGATTTCCCTTCTTCTTGCACGAGCCCTAGCCTTTCCTCTCTGTGGAATGATCACTAATTTCGTGAGAACTGAATTAATAAAAAATGATGAATTCCCCCCTTTCTTTTGCCCTTTAGAAATGTAGCTTTGTTCTATTTTTTTTTTGCGACCTCACGCTAAGCACAAAATAAGTGGTCACGCGCTAAGCACGCAATCACGTGATATCAGGTTTTCCACATGACTTCTTCGCGCCAAGCGAGTATTGCTCAATGAGCTGTGTTGCACTGGGCGTGTATGGCACGCTGAGCGAGAGTCTCCAGATCTTTATTTCTCTTCCAAGCTTTATTTTGTGTTTCTGCAGTAAATATAACACCAAAAAATTATAAATTCACCATTTTAAAAACCTATTGGACAAAAGCTTAGATGATGCCAAAATTCTAATTATTTACACAAAAAGAAGCAATAAAAAAGGGGAAATCCAACAATTTAGATTGACTTAATTACAAGATATTCTTATGCATAGCAGTTATCAGTGTTCAAAACTAAACCTAATTATTAGTAAATTGCTAAATCAATCCAAAAAAAATTGAAAACCGCAATACCCAAAAATCTCAAAAATTGGGCATTTTTTTGCTATTTCATTTGTTTTTTGGATCTTGCTATAAAAAATTGAACCAAACTGAATAAACCACATAATTTAATTATATTAATTTTTATTGTGGTAATTAATAATAATTTATTACTTTTCCTTTGGTTTATAACCAAGATGCATATTTCACTTTTATATGTTAAAAAAGAATGTACTAATATTGTTAAAAATAGTATTAAATATCAAGTGAAGCACAAATTACTATAATGTTAAAAAAAAAGAGTTGGTAATATCATTTTATATTAGTGTTAAACTGAAGTGAAAATAACAATTTTTAACTAATATATATTTAGCAAAATTTAATAAAAAAATAGAATTCATTTTTAAAACAATATAATATAGCATAATAATTATGTAGGTTTAGTTGATAAATTTTAAATTATGATAATAGAATAAAAAGTTAAAATCATTAAACAGAATCAAACCAAATCACAAAAATTCAATTTGTTTTGGTTTGGATTTGATATATTTAAACTTAACCAAACCGAACTGCATCTTTATTTTATGTTTAGTTCGAATGAATTTTGTCTAAAAGTCGAACCAAACCACACCACGAACACCCTTAAGTACTACCAAGTACATGGACATAATATGAAATAATGCACCACCCTAAAGGATAAAATAAAGAGATTGATTCGAGATGGTAAGTTGTGAAGGTTCGTGAGAAAACATAGGGAACCTACTTGAGATAGGAACCGAGAAAGAGACTAAGATCATGATCGGACAAGGACCCAATAATGGGAAACCTTGTGTGAAGGTCAAAATAATCCCCCCGAAACTCGACTCTTGGGCGTTATCAATATGATTGCTAGGTGAGGAAGTATGAGTTTGGAATAAAATAAACATTTACGAAGTATAAGGTCGATCAATTGACTTAACTAATGGTGCTGAAAATTCTTTCACCTATTATATTTACAGAAAAAGACTTCAAGGAGATGGAGTTGAATCACAATGGTTGAGTCATAGTGAAAGTCAAATTCACCAACTTCTTGGTTTACAAAGTCGTAGTAGATTAAGGAATCTCGATAAATATTCTATATTGTTTTACTTTCAAATAGTTAAGACATCCCAGAAAGCAAAATACAAGCATTTCTAGAACAACTAATTGGATTCTCAAGCGAAAAGGTCGGCATGAGGGGCTACATAGACCTCTTTACTTTTCAAATAATCTATAGTAGATAATGATTAACTAGCCTTGTTGAGAATAAAGATAGGATCAATTTCAAATTAGGTCTTTATTATCATATAAAAATTATAGGAACAATATCTCATATAATTAATTGTAATCTACTATCCTTATACAAACAAGGCCCTGATTTGAATGACGTGACCGGTTTTTTGCCACGTGTCTGCATTTGGTGCACCCATTTCCCGTCCAAAAATGTCATAATCGGATCATTTATTGTCTTTTTTCCACGTGTCACTTTGCATTTATTGCATACGTTTTCCGATGCTGACTCTACGTTTCCATTGCACATTTTTGGGTTAACTGCCATTTTGCATTCCTGTTGCATCCTTGTTGCTTGGTTTCGTGTTTCTTTTCTCTCCCATGAGAAAAAAACATGGAAGACAATGGCTTGGTGCTGTTGTTCTATGCTGGCCGTCACAACTGGAAGCTTCTCATGTCTCCTTTGCTGCTCATGCTCTTGCTTATCTCACCACTGACTTCCTCCAACTGTAGCTGCATACACGCATAACCCTACCCTTTGTAAGTTTTCATTTCCCTCCCCGTCTTCTGCATTTTTTTACATGTAAAGATGCGATTTTTAACACCACATTTCTTCATTTGCCCACCAGTCTTTTGCATTTTATTGTTTTTGTTTTTTTCCATTTCGCTCCCCGTGTTCTTTGTTTCGCAGAGAAGGTGGAAGAACACACTAAAGCTGTGATTTTTATGAGTATGGGTGTGTTTTCTTTGTTGCTCCAACGTTGATGCGCTTTGTTTAGCCTCCCCATCTTCTGCGTTTTCTATTATTTCGATTTGTTGCGGTTTTTTTATGCTTAAATTTTTCTTTCATGTTTTTGGATTCGCAGAGAAGCTCGAAGAACACACTAAAGCTTAGATTTTTATAAGTACGAGTGTGTTTGTATTGATGCTCTTTCAAAGCTTTATGATGCTGCTTTGCTTTAACTTATGTTGCATGTTCTTTGTTTCGTAGAGAAGGTCGAAGAACACACTAAAGCCTTGATTTTTATGAGTACAGGTGCGTTGTCGATGTTATGCATTTTCTATGAGTTCCATTTGTTGCGGTTTTTGGATATAATGGTTGAACTTTGCTTGCATGTACTTTGTTTCACAGAGAAGGTCGAAGAACACACTAAAGCTTCAATTTTTATCTCAAAAAAGCGGTAATTTTTATGACAACATGTGCGTTTTCTTTGTAGTTCTTTCAAAGCTTAATTTTTTGGTGTTCTTGATCCTTCTCCTACCTTGATGGCGCTTTCTTTGTTTTCCCTCCCAGTGTTCTGTGTTTTCTTTTATTTCAATTTGTTGGGGCTTTTTTTTAATTATTGCTTAAACTTTTCTTGCGTGTTCATTGTTTCGCAGAGAAGGTCCAACAACACACTAAAGATGCGATTTATTTTAACTCAAAAAACGCCCATTTTTAGTACCATTTTTGGGCATCATTCCTTTAGCTACTTTAGTGTGTTTACTATATGATGGAGCAGATGATGGAAAAATTTGTTTTCTCTTCATTTCTTAGGTTACTTGGCATTTTTTTTAGCGAGAGCATCAAAGAAGACGACTAAAGGTTTGTCATGTATACAATTTCTCCTTTGCATGTTGATTGTTATGTCCCCTTATCCCCTTATTTGATGTATACAGGTTTCAATTTTTTTGTGTTCCTCATCTTTATTGGTCCGTAGTGGTGACTTTATTTTCATTTGGTTTGAAGATTACTTCCTTCACAGTTTAAAGTATATATTAACTTGGCCTTGACAATATTATTCAGGTTATGCTATGTTGCATAAATTCCTATATTTTTGTCAATTTTGTCTCAGATTATTAATTATGTGGTGGGTTATGCTATGAAACATATTGGCCATACAATGAATGGAATTATTTTAACTACTTAGGCACACTCCATGTCTCAGATTATTTTCGATTACTTTTTTTCTCACAACCTTATTCTCTTATTCCACCTTCATGTGTTAATTGAAGAGTGTCCCACATTTCCTTAGCACTCTTACAATTTGAAACCCTGAAATATTCATCCATTCCTAGGGCAGATGTTATTATGTTTTTGGCTTTTAAGTTGTATTGTACTCGTTTTCTATCCTCTTCAGACCATCTATCTCTAGGTTTTTCTATGGTTATGCTTTCACTTGATGAACTACCATCTATTGAAACTCTTTCTACTGTGGTGGGTATATAAGGCCCTATTTCTATGGCTTCCCAGATATTTAGATCTATTGCCTCGATAAAAATTTGCATTCGGGTTTTCCAGTAGTGGTAACCCTCTCCATTAAAGATTGGAGGTCTATTGATAGAATTCCCTTCTGGAAATAAGGAATTTGCTGAGGCCATCTTTTTCTTGAAGCTTCTAAACTTTATACAAGAATGAAGCTCTGATACCACTTGTTGGACAAGTGGCCTCAGATATCTTAAGAAGGGGGGGTTGAATTAAGATATTCCAAACTACTTGCCCTAATTAAAAATCTATTTCACTTTTTATTCAAGTTATGAATTCCCTTAATGACAATCTTCTTAAATATTAATTCAAATAACACAATTTGAATATGAATATAAAGCAATAATAAATAAAGGAGATTAAGGGAAGAGAAAATGCAAACTCAGTTTTATACTGGTTCGGCCACACCCTTGTGCCTACGTCCAGTCCCCAAGCAACCCGCTTGAGAGTTCCACTATCTTGTAAATTCCTTTTACAAGTTCTAAACACACAAGGACAATCCTTCCTTTTTGTTTAGAATTCCTTTACAACAAGAGACCCACAGTCTCTTAATTCCTTAGAGAATGAGTAGAAGAAGAAGAATGAATCTCTCTAGAAAGAGATAGATTTTTACAGATTGAGCGCTCAAATAATTCCTTAATGAATTGCAATTGAATTGGCCAAGGAATTCTTAAGAGGATAAAATGAATTTGCTCTCTGAGAGGATAAACACTTTTTGTTCTGAAAAACTCTGTCAAAATCGTGTCTCAAGTCACACATATATAGGCCTATGAAAGCCATTCAATAACCACATGAAAGGATGTGACTGATGAGAATGTTTTCTGAAAAACTCCTCTGGTAATCGATTACAATAAGTGTGTAATCAATTACACTCTTTAAAATTTGAATTAAAACGTTCAGAAACTGCTGGTAATCGATTACCATATATGTGTAATCGAATACATAGTGCAACTTTTGAATTCAAATTTTAATAGCTGTTGTAAATCAGTTTTGGCCACTGGTAATCGATTACATCCTCTGGTAATCGATTACCAGAGAGTAAATTTGTTGAAAAACACTTTTTAGCTTAAAATTCTTGGCCAAACCTTTTGCTAATCCAATTGGAATTCCCTTCCATTTTAATATCCTTTCTAAGACTCTATAGACTGTCTTGATCATCCATCTTGATTAACTCTAATTGCTTTGTCTTGAGTAAATCTTTGAGAAGCATATGATTCATGTAATCCTTTGGCATCATCAAAACTTTCAGCTTGATCCTTTGTCTACAATCTCCCCCTTTTTGATGATGACAATACCTGAAATCAAGACAAGCTATATACAAGATGATAGCACGTTCACACAACCCTTACTCCCCCTATCTTTTGGCATGTATGCCTAACTTTTCTTAACGATAAATTTCTAAATTTCTAATTGATTTCTAACCCATGTTCTCTCCCAAGTTCTCTCCCCCTTTGGCAACATCAAAAAGAACTAGAGCAAGGCAATCAATAGCCAAACATTAACACAATAAATATCCAAACAAAGCCAACCATTAAACTAAAATAAAACCATACATTTGCATAATCAACAAAAGCAATGTCTAGAAATATAATTATAGTGCAATACTACAATAACTAGAGCAATAAAAAGCCAAATACACGGCGTTAAAACAGAGTACTAATAATACTTAACCACTAATAATACTTAGTCTTAATAATAACATATAAGCTAAGAGGATGATGGAGGCGGCGGTGGTGGATCAAAGCAAGTACGGATGAAGGAGACATCTTCTTCAACTTTGGTGATCCTTGATTCCATGGCATCAAACCGCATGTCGACTTGCAATTCCATATTATCAAACTTGTCACCAACAAAAGTTTGAAGACCATCGAACTTTTCCAAAAGCTTTCGAAGAAGAGAGGAATTATCTTCAACTGGTTGGTTGCCTTCATCATCAGCGGGTGGAGCACCCTTTTTGACCCAAGAGCCATCATGCTCTTTGCGGTAACCAAAAGAAGCAATCACAACAGCACCA
Source organism: Glycine max (assembly GCF_000004515.6). Taxonomy (NCBI): domain Eukaryota; kingdom Viridiplantae; phylum Streptophyta; class Magnoliopsida; order Fabales; family Fabaceae; genus Glycine; species Glycine max. The sequence continues at coordinate 9,618,589 of NC_038250.2, forward strand.
ATTAAAAAGGATCTCTTGATTGGAACGTAAGGTTCAGAATCAAGAGGAATTTGAAAATGGCGGAAAACGAGAGTGACAAGCTGTGGATATGGTAGTGGAGCATTTAATCGCAATGCCTTATGCATGCGATATCTGACTAAGTGTGCCCAGTCAAGTTGACGCCCTGTATGAAAGGCCCATATGATAATTAGATCTTCCTCAGAAATCTGGGCAAGGTTGGAAGACCGTGGAAGCAAAATACGCACAATTAAATAGTGAAGGATGCGGCTTTCAAAAGCCAATGACCCGGCAAGAAGACGTCCGGTCATATCCGCATTGTTGGTGCAAACCAACTGGCGGGCATCATGGGCAAAGAAATCAAATTTCCAGTCGTCATTCAGTGTACCTTCAAATGGTACACCGTCACTTGGTAATTTGGTTAAGTCGTGGAAAAGGGACTGATCAATGACCATTTTTATCCCAAAAATTTCAGAAATCAGAGTGTTGTCCTGAATTTCAAGATTACAATAAAAAGCTTTAACCAATTCAGGATAAATAGGCAATTGTAATGACATAAAAGGTAGAAGACCTAAGTTCTGAAAGGCTTGAATGCAATCAAAGGTTTCAGCAGAAAAGAATTCCATATCAATAAACTTAGGGTCGATAATGGAACGAGATGAGAAAAGATTGGAGTACCGTTTCTGCTGTTCGTCGGAAGAAAACACTGGGGAAGAGGACAATGAGGGTGGAATTGGTGCTGTGGATGCGCTAGTGGCTTCGGAACGATGAGCTCTTGAAGCCGAAGCGGAGGCGGAAGAACCCTTTCGTTTTTTTGACGATTCTGCCATTTGAAGGATTTTTTGCAGATTTTAATTGGTGAAATCAAAAGAGAAATGAAAAAGAAGAAGATCGCAATTTACGGGAGTTGATTTGATGGAGAAATGAGTGAGATATGAAGATTTGGAGGTTTGGGAATGGAGGAACGTCGTGAGAGAAAAGGGGCTGCGCAGGGATTTCTGGAAAATGTGATATTTATAGAGCAGGACGCGTGGTAATCGATTACAAGTAATGGTAATTGATTACAGGAGGAGGCAGCCTACTGGTAATCGATTACATGAATACTGTAATTGATTACAGGCTATCTGTTCTAGTGTAATCGATTACAATATTCATGTAATCGATTACCAGAACAAAGAATAGCCTTTTTCTAAAAGGAAAAACTTATTTCTAAGTCTAAAAACTTATACTATCTTAATAATTAATTATACTAACAAAAAGTAAATTAAATTAAACAACACAAGCGTTATACTCAATCAAAACACGATCAATCATTCATAAAAACAAGAATTCAAACAAGATCAAACAAACAAAATAATCTATACACACTAAATAAGAGTAAATCAACCAATCAATCAATTAATCATCCAATCAATTCCTATTTTTCTAAATCTCTTACGTCTAAGAGACCTAGCTCTCTTCTAATAGAGAAGAACACTTCCTTGGGGAGGGGTTTTGTGAAAATATCAGCAAGTTGATTCTTAGTATCAACAAAATCTAATACACAATCTCCCTTTAGGACATGATCTCTAAGAAAGTGGTGTCTAATCTCTATATTCTAGAGTGTTGAACTGGGTTTTTGGATAGATTTATGGCACTAGTATTATCACACTTAATAGGTATAGATCAAGAATGATGTCATAGTCAGATAATTGTTGCTTCATCCATAAAATCTGTGCACAACAACTACCGGCAGAGATATACTCCGCTTCAGCGGTAGATAAAGCAACACTATTTTGTTTCTTACTATGCCATGAGACAAGAGCCGATCCAATGAATTGACAAGTTCCACTTGTACTTTTTCTATCAGTTTTAGATCCGGCAAAATCAGAATCAGAATATCCTATTAAGTTACATGTTGAATTCTTAGGATACCATAATCCTAAATTGATTGTTCCTAATAGATATCTCATGATTCTCTTTACTGCACTTAAATGTGATTGTTTGGGGTTGGATTGAAACCTAGCGCACATACATACACTAAACATAATATCAGGTCTACTAGCAGATAAATAAAGAAGAGATATGATCATACCTCGATATTGTTTTATGTCTATAGACTGACCAAATTCATCTTTATCTAAGTAACAATTAGTGCTCATCGGTGTAGACATGTGTTTTGCACTATCCATCCCAAATATTTTGATCAATTCCTTGCAGTACTTGGATTGATTGATGAATATACCTTCTTGAGTTTGCTTGATTTGTAATCCCAGAAAGTACTTTAGTTCTCCCATCATTGACATTTCAAATTCACTTTGCATATCAAGGGAAAACTCCTTGCACAATGAGTCGTTAGTGGATCCAAAAATTATATCATCAACATATATTTGAACCAATAAAATATCATTATGCTTTCTCTTTATGAACAATGTGGTATCCACTTTACCTCTGGAGAAATCTTTTTCTAGAAGAAAATTGCTTAAGCGTTCATACCATGCCCTAGGGGCTTGTTTCAAACCATAAAGAGCCTTTTGTAATTTATAAACATGGTTTGGTTTATCAGGAATTTCAAAACCAGGGGGTTGTTCAACATATACCTCTTCTTGAATTAAGCCATTTAGAAAGGCACTCTTAACATCCATTTGATAAAGTTTAAAATCCATTATGGATGCATACGCCAATAACATTCTAATGGCTTCTAATCTTGCAACAGGAGCATATGTTTCTTCATAGTCTATTCCTTCTTCTTGATTATATCCTTTTGCTACTAACCTGGCTTTATTTCTAATAATTATACCATGTTCATCTAATTTATTTCTAAAAACCCATTTTGTTCCTATGATAGGATAATTTTCAGGTTTTTCTACTAATTTCCACACATTATTTCTTTCAAATTGGTTTAGTTCTTCTTGCATGGCAATGATCCAATTATCATCTACTATGGCTTCTTTTATATTTTTAGGTTCAATCATAGATACAAAAGCCATATTATTGCATAAATCTTTAAGAGAATGTCTAGTTGTTACCCCTTTTGAGATATCACCAATAATGTTGTCGAGGGGATGATCTCTTGAAGCTTTCCATTCTCTTGGGAGTTCATCATTGGATTTGACTTCTTCTGGAGGATCTTCATTGTTTCCTTTGTCATTTCCTTTGGAATCTTGTTCATGAATGTTCATATGTTCTAAAGAATCTGCAGTGTCATCTAGTATATTCTTTCTTGACAATATAGCATTAGATTCATCAAAGGTAACATGAATGGATTCCTCGATATTCATAGTTCTTTTATTATATATCCTATATGCTTTGCTTTGTAATGAATATCCAAGAAAAATACCTTCATCAGATTTTGCATCAAATTTTCCTAGATTATCTTTACCATTATTAAGCACAAAGCACTTGCAACCAAAAACATGTAGATGAGAAATATTAGGTTTTCTACCATTATACAACTCATATGGCGTTTTCTTTAAAATGGGTCTTATCAAGGCCCTATTCATGATGTAACATGCAGTATTGACAGCTTCAGCCCAAAAATACTTTGGAAGAGAAGTATCATTTAATAAAGTTCTTGCAATTTCTTCCAATGACCTATTTTTCCTTTCAACAACTCCATTTTGTTGAGGGGTTCTAGGTGCAGAAAAATTGTGTTCAATACCATGTTCATCACAAAATAATTCAAAATCTTTATTTTCAAATTCACCCCCATGATCACTTCTAATGGATGCAATCTTAAGATTTTTCTTGTTTTGTATGACTTTAGCTAGTTTTCTAAATGCTTGGAATGAATCACTTTTATGTGTAATAAATAATGTCCAAGTATATCTAGAGAAATCATCAACTATAACTAAAGCATAGTAATTTCCTCCAAAACTCATGATTCTAGATGGACCAAATAAATCCATATGCAATAATTGTAAGGGTTGAGTGGTTGAAACAACATTTTTAGGTTTGAATGAGACTCTTGTTTGTTTGCCCTTTTGACATGCATCACATAGTTTATCTTTTTCAAATTTCAATTTAGGCAAACCAACTACTAAATCTTTTGAAATTAATTTATTTAAGTGATCCATGTTTATGTGAGCAATTCTTTTATGCCATAACCATGGATCTTCATCTTTACTAAGAAAGCAATGATTTTTTTCATGTTTTATGCTTAAGTCTATCATGTAAACATTATTGACTCTATGTCCTATATGCTTTATATTAATGTCATGCTTATGTTCTATAAGACATTTCTGAGAATCAAATGATACTAGATAGCCTTTGTCGCATAGTTGACTAACGCTAAGCAGGCTATGCTTAAGTCCTTCAACAAGTAGAACATTTTCAATGGAGTTTGAAGAATTTGTACCTATTTTACCCACTCCAAGGATTCTACCTTTGTTGTTGTCACCATATGTTACATGCCCGCTTTTCTTTGGAGAGATATGTGTAAAATTTGATGCATCTCCAGTCATATGTTTTGAGCATCCGCTATCTATGTACCACTTCTTTCTCAAAGATACCTGCATAATTAAGTTTTTGACTTAGGTACCCAAATTTTATTGGGTCCTTGCATGTTAGTATAAACTGAGGATCCTTTTGGGACCCATATCATTTTAATGTTACTGTAATTTTTCTTGAAGTAGCAAGTTGATATGCCATGTCCTCTTCTTCCACAGTAAAAACAAGTGATAGAATTAGAATTACATTTTTGTGTGGAAGTGGAAAAGTTTTTATGAAACTTTTGTTGTTTATCATATTTATACCCTAGTCCATTTTTATTAGACACATATCTTTGTTTACTTAATATAACATCTAAATTATTTTTACTATATGAAAATTTTGAAAGTGAATTCTTCAACTCTTTAATTTCTTTTACATATTTATCACAATAACTACAAGAATCTGATATTTTCTTGTCAGAAATAGTGGAGATATTAACTTTTTCATTTCTTTTAGAAATTAAGACTTCATTTCTAAGAAGATCTAATTCTTTGTTTAATTTCGAAATCTCATTTTCTAAATTTGAAATTGTTTTCTTTGAAGATGAAACTAATTTTGCAAGTTTAATTGACTCTTTATGCAGATCAGCAAATGCATCTTGCAATTCATCAAAAGAAATAGATAAGTTATTCGAAGATGTTACCTCTTCATCACTTTCGTAACTTTTAGCCATAAGGAAGAGATTTATCTCTTCATTTTCAGAATCTTCAGAGGATTCCATATCATTTTCATCCCATGTAATGTATGCTTTCTTCAGTTTCTTTTCACTATGATTTTTCTTTTCAGATTTTTCCATCTTTTTCTTGAAGATGGGACAATCAACCCTCAGATGTCCAGGTTGATTGCATTCAAAGCATTTTAGAGTAGAGGATGAATTTTCTGTCCTTCTCTTTGATTTAAAATTTGGTCGCCTCTGATTTCCTCTTACTTTAAGAAACTTGTTGAATCTTCTTACAAAAAGACTTAGATCATCATCATTATCTGGATCATCATCCTGATCACTTTCTTCTTGAATTGAGGATGATGCTTTAAGAGCAATTCCTTTCTTTTTCTTGTCATTTTCTTCATTTTGGTGCAATCTCAATAGTTCCATCTCGTGTTCCTGCAACTTTCCAAATAAAGTGGCAAGAGACATGTTAGACAAATCTCTTGATTCAGAAATGGCCGTTACTTTGGGTTGTCATTCTCTACTTAAACATCTTAACACCTTGTTTATAAGATCCTCATTTTGAAATTCTTTGCCTAAGGCTGCTAGATGATTTACTATATGTGTAATTCTCTTTTGCATACTTTGAATATTTTCATTTGCATTCATTCTAAATAATTCATACTCATGAGTTAGTGCATTTATCCTAGATCTTTTAACATCTGTAGTTCCTTCATGTGTTAATCGAAGAGTGTCCCACATTTCCTTAGCACTCTTACAATTTGAAACCCTGAAATATTCATCCATTCCTAGGGCAGATGTTATTATGTTTTTGGTTTTTAAGTTGTATTGTACTCGTTTTCTATCCTCTTCAGACCATCTATCTCTAGGTTTTTCTATGGTTATGCTTTCACTTGATGAACTACCATCTATTGAAACTCTTTCTACTGTGGTGGGTATATAAGGCCCTATTTCTATGGCTTCCCAGATATTTAGATCTATTGCCTCGATAAAAATTTGCATTCGGGTTTTCCAGTAGTGGTAACCCTCTCCATTAAAGATTGGAGGTCTATTGATAGAATTCCCTTCTGGAAATAAGGAATTTGCTGAGGCCATCTTTTTCTTGAAGCTTCTAAACTTTATACAAGAATGAAGCTCTGATACCACTTGTTGGACAAGTGGCCTCAGATATCTTAAGAAGGGGGGATTGAATTAAGATATTCCAAACTACTTGCCCTAATTAAAAATCTATTTCACTTTTTATTCAAGTTATGAATTCCCTTAATGACAATCTTCTTAAATATTAATTCAAATAACACAATTTGAATATGAATATAAAGCAATAATAAATAAAGGAGATTAAGGGAAGAGAAAATGCAAACTCAGTTTTATACTGGTTCGGCCACACCCTTGTGCCTACGTCCAGTCCCCAAGCAACCCGCTTGAGAGTTCCACTATCTTGTAAATTCCTTTTACAAGTTCTAAACACACAAGGACAATCCTTCCTTTGTGTTTAGAATTCCTTTACAACAAGAGACCCACAGTCTCTTAATTCCTTAGAGAATGAGTAGAAGAAGAAGAATGAATCTCTCTAGAAAGAGATAGATTTTTACAGATTGAGCGCTCAAATAATTCCTTAATGAATTGCAATTGAATTGGCCAAGGAATTCTTAAGAGGATAAAATGAATTTGCTCTCTGAGAGGATAAACACTTTTTGTTCTGAAAAACTCTGTCAAAATCGTGTCTCAAGTCACACATATATAGGCCTATGAAAGCCATTCAATAACCACATGAAAGGATGTGACTGATGAGAATGTTTTCTGAAAAACTCCTCTGGTAATCGATTACAATAAGTGTGTAATCAATTACACTCTTTAAAATTTGAATTAAAACGTTCAGAAACTGCTGGTAATCGATTACCATATATGTGTAATCGATTACATAGTGCAAATTTTGAATTCAAATTTTAATAGCTGTTGTAAATCAGTTTTGGCCACTGGTAATCGATTACATCCTCTGGTAATCGATTACCAGAGAGTAAATTTGTTGAAAAACACTTTTTAGCTTAAAATTCTTGGCCAAACCTTTTGCTAATCCAATTGGAATTCCCTTCCATTTTAATATCCTTTCTAAGACTCTATAGACTGTCTTGATCATCCATCTTGATTAACTCTAATTGCTTTGTCTTGAGTAAATCTTTGAGAAGCATATGATTCATGTAATCCTTTGGCATCATCAAAACTTTCAACTTGATCCTTTGTCTACATCTTCCACCCGCCCAATAATGTCTACGTCAAACCTGTGGTTGCAACTTTATGATTTTGTTGTTGTATGTGTATCATTCCCTTTTCATTGCATTTGTCTTTGTGGTTCCCTACCATATTGTTGGTGTTTTATTTCTTTGTTGTTTCTGTCTTACTTTTGTTTAGTTAATGGTGTTTATTTTTGGGTATATTGTAATTGAACTCGGCTTTTGTTTTTGACCGAGACCAACAAACAAGACGACTAATAGTGTCCTCCATTTGGAGTAAAGGTTTGTGATGTATTTTATTTTTCATTTAGTTTTGTGTTTGTTGAAATTTTAATATTCTTTGCAATCTTTATTGTTTTGAATTGGGTTTTGGTCTTTGTTGCAGTGGTTGTTCATCTCAGAGCCACTGCCGATGCTTTTATTCTGAAGTAATCCAAATTTAAGGTATCCCCTCTCACCCTTTCTTTTTAATGGGTATGTTCTTCTGATGTTAGTTATACTTAATTTGTATGATGGACCATTTTTTTAGACACAAACTTTGTTTGCTTTTGTGGCAGTGGTGCGTTTTGTATCACCTACCTATTATTTGTGTGCGTGTTCTATTGTTTAGTTAAGGTTGCTTATATTTTGGTATATCATAACTGACATTAGTTTTTAATTTTGATCGAGACCAACAAACTACACGACTAATAGTGTCCGCCATTTCGAGTACAGGTTTGTGATCTCTTTTATTTGTCCTTTATTTTTGTGTTTGTTGAAATTTTAATATTGTTTGCAATCTTAATTGTTTTGAGTTGGGTTTGGTCTTTCTTGCAGTGGTTGTTAATCTCAAAGCCACCGGTGCTGATTCTATCCTGAAGCTATCCAAATTCAAGGTATCCCCTTTCGCCCTTCCTTTTTAATGGGTATGTTCTTCTGATGTCAGTTATAATTTTTTGCAAGGGCAAGTTTGTGGGTGAGAGAGATGGTTCTTATATCTGAGTTGATGATGGAGATGTTCTTTTGACTGGATTATTGTATGCTTTTCAATTGCGTCGTTATTTGAATTTTCATAATTGGTTAGGTTGACCCAAATTAATATTTACATCTTAAATTGTATGTTTAAAGACCTTCTATTTGGACTTTTAGATAATTTTTCACAGCCCTTCATTTAAATAAATAGTGTAGAATTAACTGAAAAATTTGGTGTGGTTTAGGTGAATTGATAAGTGGGGTAAATCTTATTTTGTTTTCTTTTGCTGCCTAAGATTAGTAACCGAATGGCATTATGCTTTGGTTTCATTTGAAAATCCTAATTCCTGACAGTTTTTAGCTCAAGAGGTTGTCTATATAATTTATAGTATTGTACATGATTACTATCCATAGTGCAACGATCTTGGCTAGCATTTGGTTCAATTGATTTCGTTTGGTGGCACAAGGATTGAACCTTTTGTATATGATTTGTTTGGTTATTTTAGTGTGTTTTCCATATGATCGACCATTTTTTAAAAAATGGCAACTTTGTTTTGTGTTTGTTGAAATTTTAATATTCTTTGCAATGTGTATTGTTCTGACTTGGGTTTTCGTTTTTGTTGCAGTGGTTGTTCATCTCAGAGCCACTGGCGATGCTCCTATTCTGAAGCAATGCAAATTGAAGGTATCCCTTTTAGTATGCTCCTATTATTTTGGATTTTTGTATGCTTTTCAGTTGCATGGTTATTAAAACTTCATATAATTTGACTTCATCTAACTTAAAAATTTGGTGTGGTTTAAGAGAACTGATAATTGGGATAAATCTTATTTCTTTTTCTTTTGTTGCCTTAGATTAGTAACTGAATGGCATTTGCTATGGTTTGATATCAAAATCCTAATTTGTGACTCTTTTCAAGTCAAAGTGGTTGTCTATATAATTTTCCTGTACTATACATCATTCTTATCTATAGTGCAACAATGTTGGCTAGCATTTGGTTGGATTGATTTGGTTTGGTGACACAAGGATTTCTGCATTAGTCCATAGTGGTTTGGTGTACAAAATAATGTTCATCTTTCATATTTCTTTCTTTTTCAATTACCATCTACAATGATGCATTTCGTGATTCTGTTTCTGCCTTTGTTTTGTTTTGTTAGTTTTTGCATTGAAAAAAAATTATTTTTGGTTTCTGTCAATACAAAATATTGAATTTTGTTGCAATTGTTTGAGCATGGTTGATTATTGTTCTTCCTTTGCAATTGTTTAAGCGTGGTTCACTATTGTTCTTCTTCACCCTTATTTGACTGTCATTGATTATTGTTCTGCTTTAGCCTTTTTGGTGTTTCTGACCATTCTTAGCCATGTTTTAAAATTGTTTTACTACATGTGTTTTGTTTTCGTAAACAAAAAGTATTATTTTTTATATATACTTTTCTTAGATTTAATTTAATAATTAATAATAATTGCATAAATTTTGATGTCGTTGTCAACTTAACTTATAAGGTACAATATAGCTGTAAATGTTGATGTTGTTATCAAGGTAACGTGTAGACGGCTACAAAATCCTGTCAATAGATTTTTGGGAATTTGTGTTTATACAGGTACTAATGACTCCTAACACTTTATCATGTGGATATAACCATGTATAAAATTTATGGGCTGTGTGTAGTGACCGTCAATATTCTGATTTCAATTTACATTGACATGTCACATCCATAGTAATTATTAGAGTAGATGTAACAATCCATGTAATTAATACACTAATACATGTTTGATGATGTGCAATTTACCAATGCCAAAATACTACCTGTCTATTCATAAACATAAATCGGGTAGTGAAAAATATCATCTTTGTGATATACATATAATTATTTTTTATTTATTAACATTAACTGTAACTATTTTTAAAAATTGAAGCTTCGCCTGAAATTATTTATTTTCATTTAATTACACAACAATATTCATAATAAACTAACATGGGAAGTGTAATAGTCTCGCAATAAATATACAACACTATTCATAGTAAACTAGCACGGGAAGTGTAAAAGGCTATCGGTTAATATACTACTATGTACATTGTTAATTATTCATTATAAGTGTTCACCCTCCCCCCCTCATTATTAAAATAAGGTATTATATCAATCTATAACCACAGAGTATCACCAACTCTTCAGTTATTTGTCGAAGAACATCTACAAACACAAAACACCATGACTACACCATCCAACGCGTCTGATGTTGTAAGTTTAAGTTTTCCATCCTTCATGTTTACCTTCTTATAAGTATAAGTTCGAGTTTTCTTCATCATGCATCCTTCATCTTTAACGTTCATTCCTTTCTTTTTTGCCTCATACATGTATATATTCGATATAGATTGTCGATAACTTTTATCCTTCTATGCTTGCTCTTTTCGTTCTTACTACATGTTCGATATTGCGCATATTTATCTTCTCCTTTCAATGGGTACAAGTTTCTTCAGTTACTCATTACATAAATTTTTGTCATCTAGGGCCCATCAAATTTACAGGCATCAACAATTGTGCACCGATTTGAGGCATCATTCCGTGTTGAAAAGGTCACGATTTTCACCTAAACATTCATCTATTTATCCTAATCTCAAATAAATAATATGTGATACTTACTAAATGTTTCTGATACAATGGTGATATGTTTAAAATGTCAATGTGTAGAACGTCATTGAGGTTCCTTTATCTTATCATATACAATGGTCCCCAAATTATCCAACTTATGTGCTATTCGACTACAAAGGAAACAAGCACTTTATAAAGCTTCATAAATATGCTGACCGATTCTTTTTTGGCAATGGACTCAAGGAACTTAGGAGAACCCATGGCATTTATGAAAGTGTTATCATGTGTTTTGTAGCATGGGACAAAAATACTACTTTCAATGTGGACGTCGTGGGACCTCTACATAGGCAAACACACCAAAGGTCAGCCACAACCACCAGGCGCTATGTTTTTACCATTGATGTCTTTGAAGATATGATACAAAACAATTATCAATTGGTAGTTTTTTGTTAATATAATCATAATCCTTTATATTATTTATTTTTTATGTTTTATCTTTAATCACTGTGTTGGTTCTAACCTAGGTTATGCCACCAAAGGCTTCAAATTATTTATCTAGATAAAAAAAAATATATGATTGTAGATCGTGGTCGTGGTAGACTTTACGAATGGATGATTACCATGGCCTATCATGTGTTGCTGAGTCCTGGATCTAATATTTAACTGACAATCATTTGAAGGTTGGAGATGAGGTCGTCTTCTATTACAGCTTCGACCAGTATTTATGGGAGGTCCTCTATAGGAAGCAGGTCAAATGGGATGAGGAAGAGGACAGAATTGACTCCACTTAAAGAACTCTTTAATTATTTATGTTTGTTTTATTTTTATATATTATGGTTGTAACTTAATTACCTTCGGGTAATGGGCAATTTTTTTTTTTTACTTTTTGTTGAACATTATTAACAAAACTACAAATATTATTATCTTATATTCTATGTTTGTGGATTCAATTTTTCTCTGACATATTTATTATTTTGTTATATTCAATGTTTGTTGTTTCCAAATAATATGGGCTGGGCTTTTGACAAAGGCCTGCACTTTAGTGAAAGTGGTTGTACAGCTTTGCAGAACCAAGAGACAATGAAATGTAGAGCTTCATTTACTTGAAGTACATGTAAGTTATCTTTCTTTGTCTACTTTGTGATTTTTATGTACTTAGTGTATACATTTACTGTTGCAGACCATTGATCCTACGCCAACACTCAGTAGTGTATTCCTCTATGCGGATCAGAGACTTTGATTGAAGATGGAACCTCATACGTTTTTTATATGATTGTTTGTTCGTGAATATGTTATGTGTGTCTGTCATAGTACTTGAATTGTAATTACATTACCAGTCTTACCAGACAATGTTTCCTCTTTGTAATCTGAATCATATTACTAGATATATGGTTACTTATTATTTTCTTAAATATACAAATTAATTTTTTAGAAATGTTCTTAAATATTAGTAATATTTAACATTTAAGAAATCTCAAAACTGAGTATGAGCTCGTGCATCGGCACGGGCAAAATTCTAGTTAATCTATATAAAGGAGCATCCGTTGTGTCCTCTAACACATAGTTTTAGTCTATTATCCCTCTATACTTTCTCTCATTTTACATGGTATCCAGAGCAAGGTTGAGGAAATAAGGAAAACCTTCCCCCACCGGGGTGGACCTTTTTGGTTGTTGCACTTATTCTTGGGACTTGCTTCCGCTTTTCGTCGAACCTTTCTTCTTCATTCGCGACTTTTTCGACAATCGTATTCGACCTCCATAATTCCAACGACCTTTCTAACCGATGATCCCATAAGCAACTTCACACTGACCCGATATGTTCAACGTCGATGACGGCATCATCATCCACCCATAAACGCGCCAAAAAACACCTTTCATTAGCGTGTGAGGCTTCCATTCAAGTCGCGCTTTGCACATGGTGATCGCCTTTCTAGTGCAACCACAACCCTGGATTTTAGTCCCAATCTAACTTGTTTTTTTTAAGGTGCCCCATTTGTAACTTCATTTGCCAACCAAAAAAGTTTTGTTTCTTGTATGTGATGACATGTAAGAGCTTTGTTCTGGTCATGCTTTCGACGACTTGATCGACCATCATGGATGACCTTAACCTTACAGTTTTGCCTCCATCACAGTTGTTTTGGCATGCTTGCCTCTTTAGCAGAGTGTGTACTCTTCTTCTCCGGGCAAGGTATCCCAAGATGAATAAGAGAAATTATCAATACTTAGAAAACCTACCTTCTAGAGCTTTGTGGGATTAAGCTTTTCCAGATCCAATTGTTGTATTTCTAGATGAAGAGTGTGAGTTCTAATATCAACTTTTTCTTTCTAGACTCCATTCTATGTCTACCACTCTAGAACTATGTATCCTCTGAAACCATGATATGGTCTAATGTGGAGGTAGGGATGCACTTGAATACCTAGTTGTGTCTAAACTAGTGGTCTTGAAGGTAACATTTAGACTGTGGCTTCTTATTTAGCTAGCTTCATCAATCTACAATTAAGCATGTTTAAAAATTTTTATACCCTTATAGCTTCTTCAAACAACATCATTTGCTTCTGTGCCTCTAGATGCTCCTTCATCATTTCTATCGAGATAGATTTTGGGCCTTCATAAATCACTCTGAATCATTTTAGCCTATCTTGATCTATTGTATCAAACTGAGCAACAAAGAGTTGTTCATTAGCATCAAACACTAGATTAGGACGAAGAGGAGTCACTCTAGGAGTTTTTTTCAATGATTTCATCATTTATTCCATAAGAGATGCTTTAATGACTGATTGAAGCATGCCCTCTTCAAGAGTTTCCCTTTCAGTAGAGTCCATGTTGTTAGGAACAATGGCAACATATATTTCAGCTTGCCTTTTAGTAGCATCTAGAGATAATTTATGCTGCAAGTTCTCCTGCAAATTGAAATCTCTCTGGTTCTTCCATCCGAACATTCTTAATCTATTATTCAGACTATGCATGTATTGATTTAACATGACAACTTTTGGCACAGGCTTACCATTTACTTCCATAATGGTAGTCTTATCAACACTCTACCTCTGCTCTTCCTCAATAGACAATGTCTTTAGATATTCCATAATGACTTCATTTGGAATTTCATCAGATAACTTGCCTGCTAAGATAAAAATTTTGGCATCTTCCTTCATCTTTTTCTTGTGTTCTTCTACAAAGAGTGCTTTAACGAATGCAAGCACCCCCTCTTTTAGCTCAAAAGCTTCTTCTTCTCAAGTTTCCCTTCTATCTTGGCCTTCTTACATTCTCCGACCAAAGATTGCTTCCTAGCCTTAGCAAAGGCTACAACTTCCTTTCTGTTGATAGGGATAGAACAGGTTTGGGTTGAGATACAGGGTTAAGTGGTGATTGAGGTGGAAGGGCTAAGGAAGGTAAGGGTTGAAGAGTAAGGGTTTTAAGCATCGCATCATCAAATTCTTTGTCTTTTGGAAGTGAGGGTTGTTGAGGTTGTCAAGGTGAGGAGGGTGTAGGTTGAGGTTGAAGGTGTTTGATTTTGATGGTTGGTCGTTTGGTGGTTGGTTTAGATTCAAGTTCAGATTTAGAGTCTGGAGCCTTCCTCTTTAAGGTAGTTCTAGAGTCTGAAGGTTTAGGATTTGAGGGTGGTTGTGTTTTTGGCTGAAACAGAAGGGGTTAGGTTCAACTGAAGGTGGAAGATCTTTCCTTTTGGTAGGTAGTTTGAGTCTGGTTTACTTGGTCTGAGGCTGGGCTTGCTCCTTTTGTATCTGTGAAGACATGGCTTCAAACTCATGATCAATAAGTTGATCCTAAGTTCCTACTGTCTGTTCTACCATAAATTGTGGTCCATCCTTTGGTTCCTTCTTCTTTATGTGTTTTTGAGCATTTTTTGAGAACTTGTTAGTAATCCCCATCCTCACAAAGGTCATTCCTTTTAATTGAGAAGCTTCAATAGACACTTATAGGCCAAACACATTCACTCTAGCATTTCTCATAATTTGAGTGAACAACATACCAAAAGGAACAATGTTCTTCTTCACTTTTGGGTTGAACTTGTCCTTGAAGGCACATCCAATAGAAGATGATCTTAGGCAGATTCACCTTTTTCTCGTACGATGATTTTGTACATGCAGAACTTATCTATGTTACTCACATAGTCTCATGTCCACAGTGTAGTCATCACCATGTTGAAAAAGAAACTATGGATTAATCTACACATGTAGGTCAAATTTGTTGTTCTAAGAAAGCTTATCATTTGTTACAAGTTGTGGAGTACCATAAAGCATGACATCTATTAGACTTTTGGCAAGCATACCAATATTGTTGTAGGTTACAAATTTTATAAATGAGATCGTCTCTACAAGGACTTGAGTTACTCAATTTCTCTAGATAAAAGTAAACAGTTCAATAGATATGTACAATTAATCGAAATTTCATGGGTTAATGAAATAACGGTAAATAGAATAAATGTCGTAAATATGTAAAATTACAAAAACAAATAAAATGGATTTAATTCAAGAGAAGCGTATGATTGAATTTCATCCTTCATATCATCAACAATGATGGTCATGATAGTGGTGGCAATGAAGGTCATGGTAGTATGGACGGAGTGACACTTATGGTTCAATAAGAATTATGTCATAATTGAGATATTTTAGAACATGATAATAGAGTTTTTTTTTTATAAATATTTCAGTTTTGTTAGGTAAATCTTTTAAAGATTTGTTAGTTATATTTAGTTTTAATTTGAATTCTTAAGTATTTAAATTTAAGTAAGTCTTCCATTTTAATCTAGCAGTTGAGAGTGATAATTCTTATTATCACATAAAATAGACATTCTCATAATAATTGTCCCCTAGGAATTTCCAACGTGTCATTCTTTAAATGATCACTAAAAGTGATTGCCCCATGTGATGTGAATCTTGAGGCTCGTTTTGTGACTAGTGATCTAATGAATAAATTACCTCACTCTTTCTTTCTTTTCTTTTGTTGTATGTACTTGATGTGACATGATATTGAAATCAATGATGAGGATTTAGAAGACAATCCAATCGTGGGATCTTGCTAAGCATTGCAATTTTGAATATATCTAACCCCTTTAACTAAGATATTTCTTGTTAGGTTAAAAGTAAGGTATCCTTGTAGTCCAAAGCTATTGGACTTATTTTCTCAAATGTAGAGATTATTGAAGTGAGTTTTGTTTTTTCCAATAAAGTCTTCTTCATACACATATAGTTAGGGAATGAAACACTTATTAACATACATAAGGAATCTGGTTATCTATCAATTGTATTGAACCTTATTGGTAATTAGGATCTTTCTTTTGGTTGTATTTATGTGGGATTGAATCTAAATTTTGTCGTATATGTATTTTGAGTTAGCTTTGTAGGAATGTATTTGACAAATTTGAATTGTTCGACAATGGATTGTATGAGTGCAAGAGACATAGATCCGTTAATTAATCATGTGCTAGTTTAATCTTGAAATTTATATATATGAAAAATACGATAAAAAGAGGGATGCTTTAAGGTAGTTTATTTTACAAAATATTTATTTGTTTTTAAGAATATTATACCTATGAATATAACATGAATATTTTTCTCAAGTATTTTGAAAAAATATATATTTGATTGATTATTAAAATATTAATTAAAGGTGAAATTATGAATTTTCTAAAAATAAAATATATCCGATAATAATTATTTTATTACCTCGTATTAAACATGGGATAAATTTCTCCAATCATGTATTTCCAGAAATAAATAAACAAATAGTACATGAAACAAATTGATTTCAAAGGAAAGTACCTTTTAAATGATAAATTACATTCATAACTATTAATTAAATAATTCATAGTTAATATTATATTTTTTTGGAAAAAAATAGTTAACATTATAATTAATTATATGTTTTCATATATTTATTTAATTTTATTATTATTCTCAAACGTTACTTTTTTAATCGATGACGTGATTGTATTTTATTTTCTAAACTACAGAAAAGTCAAATTCTCGTTTTAATGTCTAATTGTACCTTAAATTGTACAAGTAAAAAATAATAAATATTTTTTTAAGAAAAATAAACATCGCAATTGACCCCTTACTATATTATTTTGAAATATAAAATGATATTCCAATATTTAAGATAAAAATGATTTTTTCTGTATTGTTCAAATATTTTTAAATTTAAATAAAATTTAAAGAGAATATTAGAAATTGTAGTGATTCGTAATGAATATTCTATCAAATATTAAATAAGAACAATGCGTGACTAGTTAATAGTACCATAGGATTAGTTCCATAAATGACCCAAAGAATCAAAGCTTATGGAAATACTTGGGGATCCCAAAAGCCAAAGGCTTTAGGTTAAAAAAAGGAACAAAACAATGATATAAGAATTTTACAAATTAATAAATCATGCAAATAAAATATTCAACTTAAGACATATTTTTATTAATATAATGTTTCAAAATTCAAAAATTAATTTCAAATTAGGGTTAATTAAGATTTAAAAACATTAAATTTTGATTTATTTATAAAGGATATTTTTAATTTGAAATAGTATTACAATTTAAAGTTTAAATCATATTAAATTAAAAATTTAAAATATCATTTAAAATGAATAAAAATGTTTTCATATAGAAATAATTTTTTTTTGGATAACTATGGACCATTTGTTTCACGGATAACTTTTTTAGTCTTGAAATTATTATTTATCAGAATAAAACATGAAAATATTATGTCCGGATATTTAATAAAAAAATATATTTGGTTAATTATAAAATTAGTTTGAAATATTTTTTGTTTATTCAAAAATAATTAAGTCATGTTTGGTTAAATGCTTTTTTTTCTTGGAATACATATTATAATTATTAAAATATCCTTATTGTATTAAAGAACAAACAATTTTATTGTAAAATAAACAAATGACAAACAAATTATACTCAAAATGTTATATATCTTTTGTTACCCTGACAAAATCCTTCTCATTACTCCTTTACTATTCATTAGTATATAATCTAAAATATAAATATGTTTATTCACACCATATCATACATGCAAGGAACAATTGACTACGAAGTTATCACGTGGTTAGTGATACCAATAAAACCAACAAAGTGTTGTTACCCAGCCAAGAACTCCACCACCACAACATGTCATTACAGGAAAAAACTTACCAAATCTGAAAAACAGAGAAAGACCCATTGAGGGAAACAATGTATACGTGTGGAGACAAAACAATATGACGGGGTGAACATATGAAAAATGATTGGTGCCCAGGAAAAAAATTAATTTTTAACTCTAATTTTGTAGACATAAATCCACATGTTGCATACATGTTGAAAGAGAAAATCAGACTCCTTTCAGGGATTTTCGTTGACAGAGGAGCAGATTTGTCTATTAAAAGAGGAGAATTGGAGGGAAAATAAAAAATTATTGTGGATAAAATTCATAAGATCAGCCGTAAATAAAAATCGGCATATGAAACGAAAATTTTGAGAAGGACAAAAATTAGAAAACATAAATGAAGGGATCATTAAGATGAGAGTGTGATAGTGGCCACGTAGGAAGATGATATATGTGTATTTTTACTCAAAGGAGATTTTTATCCCATGAGAATAAATATTTCCAACCCCTTTATCAATATTAAATATTGACTATAGGTGCGATTATTACTTACCCAAGTAAAAGATTATACCTGAGATTAATTATTCTAGTACTTCGCATCAAATAATGGATTATTTTCCCCCTCCTATATTTTAGTACTTCATAACAAGTGTTGGGACTAAAAAAATCTATATGTGAAACTAACACCCCCTATGTTATTGTTGTTGTTCCCAATTGCATCTATTAATTTTGTTAATGATTATATAATCTTTGTCAAGATCTCATTTTCTAAAGATAATTTTTTTTTTATTCAGAAGACTTAATTCAAGATCTTAATGAGACCGAATCCAATTTCACTTGTAATAACAACTTGTTAAAACATCTCCAATATGAGTGCTTCATGAGTTGCTTAATAAACAATGTTGCTTAACAAGTTTTTATCATTAGAGCATATGATTTAACAATGCATTGCTTGAGTGAGTTGTTTATATAAACAATCATTATTTAATTCATTCTTACCAATTAAAGAATCATTTTTCAATTAAAAAATTTAATATGACTCAAGTTAAGCACTCACTCTAACAACTTTAATATTGAAGTAAATTTTTTTATAAATTTTTTAAATCTGTTTTATTGTAAGCTCATAAATTTAAGATAAATAATTCAATTAGGCATGATGATTGTAGATGTTCTTAGTAGAAATAAGTTTAATATAAATATTTTTTTCTCGCGAATGATTAATAATTTAAAATTGAATATTCCGTGTCGATTTTTTCCATATACAAAAAAAATTGATGTTGATAAAGAAATTATTAATAATGGATATTTGGAGAAAAATTTTATAATTTAATTGTAGTAACTTGAGTCAAAATAAGATATTGAACCAAATCAATTAAAAAATCTTAATAACTTCAGTAATTTGAGTAAAAATTAATCGATCCAAACCAAATAAAATAACATAATAATTTCAGTAGTTCGGGTCAAAATTAACATTGATTCATCGAAATCAAAGGAATGAAAAAAAGAAAAAGAAATCAACAAGAGGATCTTAATAAGTGAAATCATTAGAGCATATGATTTAACAATGCATTGCTTGAGTGAGTTGTTTATATAAACAATCATTATTTAATTCATTCTTACCAATTAAAGAATCATTTTTCAATTAAAAAATTTAATATGACTCAAGTTAAGCACTCACTCTAACAACTTTAATATTGAAGTAAATTTTTTTATAAATTTTTTAAATCTGTTTTATTGTAAGCTCATAAATTTAAGATAAATAATTCAATTAGGCATGATGATTGTAGATGTTCTTAGTAGAAATAAGTTTGATATAAATATTTTTTTCTCGCGAATGATTAATAATTTAAAATTGAATATTCCGTGTCGATTTTTTCCATATACAAAAAAAAAATGATGTTGATAAAGAAATTATTAATAATGGATATTTGGAGAAAAATTTTATAATTTAAT
The DNA here is from genome assembly GCF_000004515.6 of Glycine max. Classification (NCBI taxonomy): domain Eukaryota; kingdom Viridiplantae; phylum Streptophyta; class Magnoliopsida; order Fabales; family Fabaceae; genus Glycine; species Glycine max. The sequence goes on from NC_038250.2 coordinate 9,638,548, forward strand.
TGTAGTAACTTGAGTCAAAATAAGATATTGAACCAAATCAATTAAAAAATCTTAATAACTTCAGTAATTTGAGTAAAAATTAATCGATCCAAACCAAATAAAATAACATAATAATTTCAGTAGTTCGGGTCAAAATTAACATTGATTCATCGAAATCAAAGGAATGAAAAAAAGAAAAAGAAATCAACAAGAGGATCTTAATAAGTGAAACCATGATATTGAATAAATTATATTTTTGAAAAGAATAACGTATTCATACAATAATTTTTTCATAATTTCTACATGTTTACCTTTTTCTTTATCTTTTTCCACTACATTCTCTTCTCTTCTCCTTTTGCTCTTCTTTGTACAAATTCATCCTAACTAAATAACACAACTCTTTTATCCGCAAGACATATGCTAACAAGAATATGTTTAGATGAACTGTATATCAAGAATATTATATTCATTACACATGCGAGACATCAGACATATGCTAACAAATGAGATGAAAGGAATATCTTTGTAGTGAATGAGACCAAACATGCTCCATTAACAGGGAAGGAAAGTCATTAACTGTTTGTTTCATATTCTTAGAACATTCAGACATGAGAGGCACTGTTAATGAAGATACCAGCATAATTGTCTTACTTAAAAAGAAAATTTTCAACAAATAAATGTATTACTATTAACGATCAAATAAATTTTTAGTCAATCACTCTACTGATATGTTAAGAACAGGAGGGAGAGCAGGGGATCAGGACTCAGGAGTTCATATAGGTAGCAGGGGTGCTGTGAACACTGGGGATCAGGGATATAACAGCCTGCATATGAGGGAGAAGGCAATAAAGAAGAGAGAGAAAATTAGTTGGAGAGGGAAGGCAGTGGAAGGGAATAAGGTCTGGCACTATTCCTCTTATTTCTTTCATTATTTTCCTCCTTGTTGAGTGATCTCAGGAAAGGCATAAAAACATTCCTTTTTGGCGTTCACATTATCTCAAAGCCAGTATAACAGGAAAATAAGTTTTTTGTAGAAATTCAATAAAACAGTAATATGATTTCCCATTTTCTATCATATTAACGCCCATATATAGGTTTCATATTATCAAATTTCTTTTATCCCAATTCCCAAGTAAGGTGCTTCGCCTACACATTTAATTTAATCAGTTACAAACAACTGGAATGACCCTCAAATATTCATGGCCAATGGATCTTATAATTGTAACTTTGAAAATTAGGTCTTGAAAGATAAAACTAAAAAAACGATGCAGGAAAGACTGAAGTAGGAAATAGAATCACAACAAGGATTTTGCCAAATATGATGATAATCATACCGGACAAAGATCTAGCCGAATCTCTTCCAAAGATTTCTTCCTCTTCTGATGTATTACCTGCATAATTCAAACAAAGGAAATTGTAGATAAGAGATAGTAGTTTTGTTTGACACCATTAGAAGTCCAACAAAAATATGGAAATTTTTATACCAAGAACCCGATGGCTTGTCATATATAATTCAGCTCATGCCAGGATGTCCCTGCATACTACATTTCACAAGTACTTAGTCAAAACCATAAAACAAGAATTTCAAAGAAGTATCAGCAGTCTCAGTCTACCTCCTCTGTTGCATTGACTATCCATTTCTCCAGTTCCGCTACACCAGACTTCACATATTCACCATTTGAGAAAGTGCAACATTCCCGACGCAAAAGACTAAAAATTAATATTAATAATGATGATGATAAAGAAATTATTAATAATGGATATTTTGAGAAAAAATTTATAATTTAATTGTAGTAACTTGAGTCAAAATAGGATATTGAACCAAATCTTAATAACTTTAGTAATTTGAGTCAAAATTAATCGATCCAAACCAAATAAAATATCATAATAATATCAGTAATTTGAGTTAAAATTAACATTGATTCATCGAAATCAAAGGAATAAATAAAAAAGAAAAAGAAATCAACAAGAGGATCTTAATAAGTGAAATCATGATATTGAATAAATTGTATTTTTGAAAAGAATAATGTATTCATACAATAATTTTTCCATAATTTCTGCATGTTTACCTTTTTCTTTATCTTTTTCCACTACATTCTCTTTCTTCTCCTTTTGCTCTTCATTATACAAATTTATCCTAACTAAATAACAACTCTTTTATCCGCAACTGCATGACTATTGTAGCCTGATCATCTCAAGTTTGCAAAGTTAAGTCAGGAGAAGCATTTGGTTCCCCAAATCATACGTGATCAAGTAAGTTTATGATCGTATATCTTTTTTTCTTTTTGATGTTCATTGAGATTACTCGATGGTGTAAACTCTTTTTCCTAATTACTTGCACTAAGCTTGATAATAATATCAGGGTCAATTTTTATTACTACTCTATAACCTTGATAACACGGGACACACAAAATAAATCCATTGTTAGGAGAAATTATTAACATATGGCTTCAGTCAAATTTTACTTGACATGTACTAGAATTTTTTATTTATACCAATTGACATAAGCACCTGTGTCTCTTAAGACTTTACGCAAATGATCCATAGTTTGAATCCTCTTCTTACATATAGAATAAATCATATTGAGAATGAAATACTTACCTTGTGTGCACTCATAATCATTGCCAGAAAACACAATTTGTGTGTGCTCATAATTCCCGATGAAGATTAGTAACTGTTGGAATACTTCATAGCAATACCATGATAAAAAAAAAGATTTTTTTGTTTATAAGAACAATTTAATAAAAAATTCTTTAGCTTGCAGATAAATCTAAAAGTGTTTATGGCAGCTTTTCTACTGAAAAAGCTCTATATTTTCGGTAGAAAGCTCTCAAAAGTACTTTTAGCTTGAATCCAAACAGATAATTTCAATTTCAATAACTAGAAACAGAACAGAAATCCAATTCAAGTAAAAACTGGCCAGAAATATCCAGAAGCAAGGGAAACCATTCATATTGATTCATCCAGCAATCACACGATAAAACTGCAAGTAAATGAAAAGAACTTCAATGGGAGAAGGTGGTGTACCTCAGATCATCATCTAATAAGAAAGAATTTGAGGTCAAATTCTGATTGTCCTTGCTGAGAATTCTCTCATTTCACTAACTACCTGTTTACCATATACTGTTAAGAACTCTGAAGAAACTACCATCATAGTTGTATTTTGAAACAAGTTAAAGAACACAACTTGCCTCATTGGACACACTTTGGGTTCCATACTTGTCATCCCAGTACATTGTGCTGATTCGATAGATTAGGCTCACAGTCAATACCTGTTGATGAAATGTATTTAGCTTTCTTTTCAATTTTATATGTTTAGATGAACTGTATATCAAGAATATTATATTCATTACACATGCGAGACATCAGACATATGCTAACAAATGAGATGAAAGGAATATCTTTGTAGTGAATGAGACCAAACATGCTCCCTTAACAGGGAAGGAAAGTCATTAACTGTTTGTTTCAAATTCTTAGAACATTCAGACATGAGAGGCACTGTTAATGAAGATACCAGCATAATTGTCTTACTTAAAAGGAATAAATAAAAAAGAAAAAGAAATCAACAAGAGGATCTTAATAAGTGAAAACATGATATTGAATAAATTGTATTTTTGAAAAGAATAATGTATTCATACAATAATTTTTCCATAATTTCTGCATGTTTACCTTTTTCTTTTTCTTTTTCCACTACATTCTCTTTCTTCTCCTTTTGCTCTTCATTATACAAATTCATCCTAACTAAATAACACAACTCTTTTATCCGCAACTACATGACTATTGTAGCCTGATCATCTCAAGTTTGCGAAGTTAAGTCAGGAGAAGCACTTGGTTCCCCAAATCGTACGTGAGTGCTTCAAGTAAGTTTATGATCGTATAGCTTTTTTCTTTTTAATGTTTATTGAGATTACTTGATGGTGTAAACTATTTTTCCTAATTACTTGCACTAAGCTTGATAATGATATTAGTGTCAATTTTTATTACTACTCTATAACCTTGATAATACAGGGCACAAAATAAATTCATTGTTAGGAGAAATTATTAACACATGGTTTCAGCCAAATTTTACTTGACATGTACTAGAATTTTTTATTCATACCAATTGACACAAGCACTTGTGTCTCTTAAGACTTTAGGCATATGATCCATAGTTTAAATCCTCTTCTTACATGTGAAATAAATCATATTGAGAATGAAATACTTACCTTGTGTGCACTCATAATCATTGCCAAAAAACACAGTTTGTGTGTGCTCACAATCCCCAATAAAAATTAGTAACTGTCGGAATACCATGATAAAAAAAGATTTTTTTGTTTATAAGAACAATTTAATAAAATGGAGACAAATCTAAAAGTGTTTATGGCAGCTTTTCTACTGAGAAAGCTCTATATTTTCAGTAGAAAGCTCTCAAAAGTACTTTTAGCTTGAATCCAAATAGATTCACGCCAAATTTTGTAAACGGTTGGTGGTCTCACAACATGTAATTAGTTTTTGCATGTATATGTAGTATACTACTTCTATAATGAACTAAAGCTTGTTGAACGTGTTGTACAATGCAGGTTCAGAGGAGACTTATTACATATCTTCACATGGGTATTGTTGGATTTGACATTGAAGGTGACAAGCTCACAAGAGTACATGATCTTGTTGAACAAATGGAGGAGTTCTTGTTTGTGAGGGTTGTGAGGATCAGAGACTTGCCACCAAACATTGACTACTATGTGGAAGTCATGGTTGGAGACTTGATTGCATCGACCCTTTTGTTCATATCCCCCGAATGGAACCAAGTGTTTGCTTTTCAGAAAGAAAAGATCTCAGATGAGTCAGTCTCAATTTTCTTGAAGGACAAGAGACTAGCCAAGAGCATGCCTGAAGCATTCTTAGCTCAGGTGAGATTCAGCATTGATGATGTTCCAACACGTGTGCCGCAAGAATCTTCAACATTGGCACCCCAATGGTACAAGCTAGAGGGTCCAAATGGGAGACTAGTTAGAGGAGAGATCATGCTGTGTTTGTGGATGGGAACCCAGGAAGATGAATCTTTTCCTAATGCTTGGTGTTCAAATGCAACAACGGTGAGTGGTGATGATATTGTCTACACTCGTTCCAAGGTATATATCTCACCAACACTCTGGTACCTTAGAGTCAATGTGATTCAAGCACAGGGCATGGAATTGGAATTGGTTGGGGAATCAGATTTGTTTTTTGTCCAAGTTGATTTGGGGGGCCAACACCTGAGAACCAAGCTTTCCAAGGGTCCAAATCCGCTATGGAATGAGGATTTGGTATTTGTTGCACAAGAGCCATTCAGTGAAACACTTGTCCTCAGTGTGAAGAAACTGACACCTGACAAAAAAATAACATTGGGGAAGCATTGGCTTCATTTGAAAGATGTGAACAAGAGACTAGAAGAGGAGGAAGTGGATAGCAAATGGTATAATCTTGGTAGGCTTACTGATAGCAGATGGTATAACAATCTTGGTAGGCCTAAAATTCCTGACAACACAAGGGAGGTGGAGTATGTTGGTAAGATCAATGCAAGGATTTCATTGGATGGTGCATATCATGTTATGGATGAGCCTAGTGAGTATTGCAGTGATTTCAGACCCTCATCCAAGGAACTTTGGAGTTCCAGCATTGGCGTGTTGGAGGTAGGGATCCAAAAAGCAACAGCTTTGGTGCCAATGAAGAGTGGAGGAACTAGAACTGATGCTTATTGTGTGGCTAAGTATGGCCCCAAATGGGCGCGAACAAGGACCGTTGTTAATAGCCTCTCACCAAAGTGGAATGAGCAACATGCTTGGGAGGTTTATGATCCATTCACAGTGATCACTATTGCAGTGTTTGACAACAACCAGTTAGATGCTGGAAGTAGAGCTAGAGGAGAAAAGGATGCTACTATGGGAAAAATAAGGATTCGGTTGTCCACACTTGAAAATGACAAAGTCTATGCACTTTCCTATCCCCTTGTAGGTGTGAATCCTTCTGGGGTGAAGAAGATGGGAGAAATCCATTTGGCAGTGAGGTTTTCTTGGTCATTCAGGTGTCCAATTAAGATGTATGAATACTATATGTCACCTTTGCTTCCCTTACACCACCATGTCTTCCCATTGTTACCTTCACAACTTCATGCTTTAAGAAACCAACCTGCTCAAATCATAGCACAGAGGTTGAGCAGGGCAGAACCGCCATTAAGGGAAGAGGTTGTGTACTACATGCTGGATTCTAGATCAAGCACTTGGAGCAAAAGAAAAGCCGTCGCCAATTTTAATAGGGTCATGTATCTTGTTGGTGACTTTGTTGCCTTTTGGAGATGGTTAGAGGACATGAGGAATTGGACAAAGCCAATTGCCACATTGCTTTTTAACTTTGTGTGCTTTGTTATGCTCTTTTTCCTTCCAATAGGTATTTTGCCACTTTTGATTCTGTCCTTTGTGTGTGTTTTGTTGAAGCATTACTTCAAGAGGCCTAGGAATCCTTGCCACCCAGATGCAACATTGTTTGGTGCTAATGTGGCAACTCCTGAAGACTTGCAAGAAGAACTTGACATGTTTCCTACTCAACTTGAAGGAGAACCTTTAACATGGAGGTATGATAGATTGAGAATTGTTGCTAGCAATGCACAAAAATTGACTAGTGACTTGGCCACCTTAGGAGAGAAGCTGCAAGCTCTTGTCACTTGGAGGGATCGAAGAGCTACAACAGTATTTTTGCTGTTTTGTAGTGTTGGTTTCCTTGTGACAGTTACTGTTCCTGCAAGAGCTATCATCTTCATTTGGATCACATACTATCTTAGGCATCCTAGATTCCGGGAAATTGAGCCTTCTGTTCTTGTGAACTTCATCAGTAGAATGCCCTCCAAACAAGCTTATATGCTATGATGACATGACGTATCTATTATTCAGTTTTTTTTTTATAACTGTTAGCTAATCAATTGTTGCAAGAAATTTAAGTTTACTGTTTCATTCAAAACCATTGGTCTGGTATTAGCAAATATATTATCTATTTTCTGTTGTCTAGTTAATTTAGAGTAGGTTCTATTTAGTTAGCATTTAGCAATGTGATTTTGATGACATTAGGCATAGATAGGGTTAACAGTAAGTAGTAACAAACCAGGAAATAGTAACAAACCAGGAAATCCAAATCAACGTAGACATTGCAAAAGCGAGTAATGTCTTCCATATTGTTGGTGTTGATTTCAGTGACTAAGTTGTGTGCAGAGTCCCGAAGAGGATCGGGTTGAGCATTTTTGTAATCTGAAGAGGTGACCCATATGCCATCCTGCAATGCAGTATGCAACACAATGAACACATCACTACTAGCATAGGCATAATAAGGTTATATTATGTGTTAATGAGTGTGGTGTTGGTTCGTACCTCCTGAATGTCTTCCAATTGGAGTATCCGATCCACGGCAATAATGTAAATAAAATCTTGATCAACTTCTTCTCCAAACCTTTTCCTCCACACAGAAACAAGACGCTACATACACAGTACACAAAAATGATGAGATTTGAATTATGATTATGATCCTGATTTGATTCGCTAAGATAGGGAACTCAAGTAACAAGTCAGTTGCCTTTGGACTGAGGAGTGCGCAGTCCAAATTGTTCAAACTGATAAACAAACACAAACAGAAATAAATCCCTGGAATTAATAGATATATAATTAACAGAATAGAGAGAGAAGATGAGGTACCTGAACATGAAGAGAAGAGGGGATGTTAGTGTTGTCAGTGGAACTGAAGCAGAACAAGGGAGTGCCATGTTCAGGGTCAACCGCTTCGCTTTGCTCTCACTCTCACTCTTCAATTCCAATTGGGACACCGAACATTTTGGGCAACAATTGCTCCTTCTCAATGAAACTGAGTTATTTCTTTAGGTTGCGGGTGTGAGTGTGACCCATGAACACGCTGTGCCAAATTGCCTCGTTTGAAGAAGCATTTCTTCACCTTCACACCCACTGCTCAACTCAAGTAATAGAAAGGATAAGAAGAACCAAGAACCCGTAATATGTCGTTTTTCCTGCATGGCTAAACGACACTTCGTTTTGGTGCGTTTTAGACTACACTTATGCATGTTTAAGAATGTGGAAAAATAAGGATCTGTCTCTGCATTATCTTTCAAAATTTTCCAAGTCCAAATACAGTGTACAAATCTTAAGGATTTACACTAACTCAAAATTTTTCTAAACTAGTTTAAGGCTTGACATATCTATTATGAGACAATCTTTTATATATGTCTTTAAGGATCTGTACTAACTCAAGATTTTTCTAAACTAGTTTATGTTCGTTAATTCATGTGTTATATATAGCTTTAAATTTTCAAATATTTTTCTGATGATTTTTTTCAAATATGGTGAGCAAATTTCTAAGTTTTCAATTGTTTATCCACATATTACAAAAACAATTGTTACATCCAAATTCCAATATTTCATATGGATGAAATCACTCGTACACAAAGAATTCCACCACACACCTAATAAATGCATCAGCAACAATAAGACATGAGGGGCGATAAAGTAGGCTAACCCACCTTCAAACCTGCCTTTAGTGGGGTGAAACACATTGGCTTGCGGGTGGAAGTGTTTTGAAAAGTATAATGCATCCAGTTAAGAAGGTTTGTTGGTGCCTAGGGGGTTCACATGCCAAAATCTGCTCAAAAAATATAAAAATAAAATAAAATAAATACCATCTCATAAAATTTGAAATAATATCTTATTGTAAGTTACCGAAAATAACTATTAATATATTAAATAAACTTTTCAACTAATAAAAAACCTACAAACTAGTTAACAATATTTGTCAAACATATTCAAGTATGTATTTAGTGTGCTCTCTTTTTTTCCTCATCATCTCGTTAAACCATATCACAAAATTAAGAGTAATGATTGTTTAGAATAATTTTCATTTATCAAATGTTAATATATTATGTTAACGGAATTTAAATTTATGATCCCCTTATCACTTTATTCTTATAGATGGATCTCCCCCTCTTTTGATCCTCCTTGTATGTATAATAAGAAAATAATGAAGGGGAAAGAGAGGAGAGACACAGGTTGTAAGTTAAAATTTTCCTATGATGTTTTTAAGAAAGCTAACAAACTAACATTTGTTAATAGAAAAAAACATTAATATAGAAAATGAATAAAAAAAATAGGATGTTGAATTGATGTATACTTAGTTTTCTTATAGTAGTAAATTTTATATCTAGTTTTACATATAAAATTAATAATAAATGTATTTGTGAAACTTATAATTTATTAAATAATTATTTATTAAAATTAAATATTTAAATAATTGTATAAAATAAACATTTGGCTGCCCTTTATACATTTCTAGATTTATCTGTGGTTGTCCTTGTATCCTTCTTCCAATCACCAAATCACCTTATGACTCTCTTTTATAATGAATAAATTAGCAATCCACCTTTTAAGTTAGATAAAATTAGTTTTAATAAAATTAATTTTTAATCTTACAAATAATTAATATATGTTTAAATTAATTTTAATTATCAATTTACAATAGAATACCTTTTTTATTATAGGGAGTTTATATCAGTAAATTGAGTAATGTAGACGAATTGCTATAAATTTTTGTAGTTGAGTTTCATTCCTATAAATAAATAAATAAAATGAACACATTTTTATTAAAAAGTACTAAAGCTGATTTCTATAACCAAAAACAAACCGACACTTAGTAAAATCTTTTATTTTCCACGTAATTTGTTATTTTTTAAAGTACATACATGAAGGGTGTTTGAGAAAGAATTTGTAGAATAATTTTGAATATATTTAGCAAAACTAATTTTATAAAGACATTACTTGTGCTTTGGATGTTTTTATTTTATATAATTTTAAAACGAAGTTAATAGTATAGATCAATATAGATTTTTAATTCAACACATAAATTACTTAAACTTAAAAAAATCCATATAGAATAATTTGTTATGTACAGTTAATGACACTGAACCGCATTAAACATTTTTTGACTCAACAATGGCCGGGAACCAATGCCACAAATTTGAACCCTCCCTCCGTTATGTGAGGCCAAAGTGACCCAAAATTTCATGACAACTTCGTAGCACTTTACTGTACAAATGGCATTAGGTAGTAAGGATTGTTTGATTGTGGGAAATAAGTTACTATTCAAGAGAAAAAAAAATTAAAAAATAATGAGTCCCACACATATTTCTCTCTATTTTAATTCAATTTTGTTTTCATTTCTCTTCCAACCAAACCTTATCCTAAAAGAGGTAATGTGTATACACTCTTTTCTGAATACTGCCAGCATTCGGACAGATAACTGATCCAAAGCCAGCTAAGAATTCAGTGCATTATTGATGTTCACACATAATGCAATAATATTTGCTTCCCTCCTACCATTTATGACCTTAGCCACCCCACCCTGCAACATTGGCCCCAGACCCTTAACTTTTACTACCGCAAAACCTTGTGTGCTACCAAACAAGAATAAGAATTGGGTTTACTTCACCTTTCAAATTGTGATGATGATGATGATACATATCTTTCCTGTTCAAATGAACCAACCATAAAAAACTAGTACTAAAAACTTTTTATAAACATTTACATTAACTATTACCCCTAATCCATTTTTTTGCTTCTCTTTTTTGGTTTTTAAATAATATACATGATTCTTGAAATTGATTTTCATTTCAAAATCCTCTCACTCACTCACTGTTTTGAGAGATTACTTCTCCAAACTTGAGGAAGAGTTGAGCATCTGAAGTGCTCATTGAGGGGCAGTTTACTAAGTGTGGGGTTTTGAGGTTTGCATACTCATCCACGTAGCATGGCACTTTGGCAGATGGATTTGAAGCAGGTGGTAGGTCAGCTAGTTGCTTTGGTGGGATGCTTGATGGCACGAGACTTCCGAGTACACGTGTCACTTCGTGCATTGTTGGCCTATCAGCTGGCTGCCTCTTTGTGCATAATAGAGCAAGCTGATAAACCTTTTTTACAGCTCCTAGGTCCTTGCATGTGGCAGTAATGTCGGGATCAACTGTTTCCATCACAGCATTGGTTGCTGCCTTGGACAAAATCTACACAAATAAGAGACATTAGTATGTGAACAATAGAACAAGGATTAAGTATTACCAAGTTGAGAGTGATGTTTTAGCAGAGATCAGATTTGCAATCTTAAATCATAAGCCAAGCAATTTTGAGTCCGATAAAGCAAGCATTCTAGCATGCCTCGAATATTCAGACTAAAGATAGAGCAATAAATATATACCTAAGTTCATAAAAGACCAAGGCTAATCCGTCAGCATGTGTGTATACACGCACGCTTGTATTCAAATTTGTAGTAAACTTACAAGATGGTGGAGGTTGGATTCATTGTCAACAGCTTTCCTTCCAGTTAGCAACTCGAGTAAAACAATACCATAACTGTACACATCAGACTTCTCAGTGAGATGCGAAGTTCTAGCATACTCAGGGTCTATGTAGCCAATTGTGCCCATTATGTAAGTAGAAGTATGGGACTTCGAGGGGCAGAGACTTTTGGCAATGCCAAAATCAGTGAGATGAGGCTCAAAGTCTGCATCTAATATAATGTTAGATGATTTCACATCCCTGTGGATGATTCTAGGACAGCAATCATGGTGTAGATAAGCAAGTCCTTGTGCTGCTCCAAGTGCTATTTTTAGACGCAGCTCCCAGTCAAGCTTTTTCTTCTTGGTAGGTCCTGACACAAGAAAACCATACATAATAGAATCATAAGTTGGCTTCTAAATGTTTTCAAAAAATTGCTGTTATCCAATGCATTGCTTAGACTAATAAAATACAAATGTGGCACACAAAATAACCACTTAACAATGCTAGGGGTAGGATTGTACTATATGCTACCTTCAAGCAGGACAACCAAAATGGATTAATGATATCTTTTAACAATATTTCTTCATTACATTATTTACAAGCTCAAACTCTATGCAACAAACCAAATAGAATACAGCAGAAAGGGATCAGGAACCTCAAGCAAAAGCCAAACATGAAACAAGAAACTTTAGTCCATGACTCAGTCATACACATTGGATGAATTGATTTGCACATTATACATTAATCAGCTATTTAAAAGAGGAGATTGAGACAGATACCTTCTAAATAAAGGGTTCCATGCATGTCTGCAAAAGTGAAAAAAAAAAATAGCGTAAACTTACCATGAAGAAGATCCCATAGACTGCCATTTTCCATGTAGTCATAAAACAGGAGATGGCCATATGGGGACAAGGAGTAGCCTTGGAGACTGACCAAATTCCGGTGCTTGATGCTGCCAACAGTCTCGAGTTCAGTTTCAAATTCTTTAATACATTGGGGATAGTGAGAATAGATCCTCTTGATAGCCACCGGCTTACAATTCTTAAGAACACATTTATAAACTGTACTTGATGCACCATATCCAATGATATACTTCTCACTTAGGTTTTCAGTCATCCTCATGATATCTTCATACACATGTAGTGCCATATTCATATGAAGAATCACTAGCTTTGGAGGGGAGAAATTAACTGTCAATAACATAGCTTATGCAGTCAGTAACTTGTCAACTTAAGTTTAAATAGGCAGAATGATAATAAAATACCATTATAATAAATGAAACACTACAAAATCCTAAACAGTCAAAAGCAATCATGTAAACTTTAATGCATACTGTTACTCAATCCAATCAATTACTGATTTTCAATCACTTCAATTATGCTAGAGTGAGTAAAGACAGTTTAAATTATGAAACCCCAGCATGCTCTTTGATTATGCTGGTTGAAGGCTACAGCTTAAAGTGTAAGGATGCAACTAAGATAAGTACTTGGTTTGTCAAATGATCCATCAGGAAAAGGAGAGGGGCTGTGTGGTCGGCAAGCTGCCACCAATACCATAAGAAGAATCACAAGGGCACCCAAAGTAATTCCAAGAATGGCAGCCTTAGATAATGTAACTGCACAGTCAATAAAATATATTAGCTTATTCTGTGTTAGACCCTTTTCTCTCTTGAATAAAAAAGAATGTCATAGGAAGCACACAGCAGCCTTTATTGACCTCCGTCCATGCATTTTGAAAGATGAAAGCAACAGTCAGACAGTGATAACAGGAAACAAGAAATTCCTGCTAGAAAATTCAGCTTACCTCGCTCTGAAGGACGAGCACCATGGCATGGCAAATTCAGCCAATTACCACAAAGACCAGGGTTTCCAATGAAACTGCAAATAAAAGGTTGTATGAATCAAGAACAACTTGTTTTAAAGTTAAAGACAATGTCAAAAGTGAATGACCCTCCCTCACCTGTCAGGGGGAAACCTGGTAAAGTTGTTACTCGTGGGGATAACACCAAATAGTTTGTTATAGGACACATTACTACAAATTTCACAATAAATATTCAACTTGTTAGGTGAAAGTGACATGGCCTGTTAAAAATGTCGCACAAAATTGTTGTTATTGAAGAAAACTTACAGTAGAGAGAGACTAAGACAACTTGAAAGTGACGCCACATCGCCAGTTAATTTGTTGTTTTCAAGTCTCCTATATATCATTTCAAACCAAGAAAATTAGGATTAACAATGTAGTACAATTACCGGATTCAATAATCATCTACAACATTTACATGTGAAAAACCTCAAATGGTGTTTATTCTGAAGCCATTCAAGTCCTATGAACAAAACAGAAGTCTATATTAAAATTAAGATGAATAAGTATTCATTTTTTTTTTTTATCAGCAAAGATATAATAAGTATATTAATTGAGTACCAGTGGTACTAAAAGATACAATTTGCAGCTTCAGACCTAATGAATAAGTATTCATTATTGGGCACATTTTTTCAACTAGGCACTATAACCTAAAAAGATAAGAGTGAATTCCAAAATCATTTACTTGAATCCAGAGTCCAACATTAGACAGATCTAATTACATCACAACAATAAAGAATAAAGAATTTATTAAGAAAAGCATAAGAGATTGTAAAACAAATACAGAAAGAGAAGCAAAAGAAGCTTACAAGGATATCATGTTCTGAAGCTGACTAAGTTCTTCAGGAATGAAGCCAGAGAGCTGATTATCTGAAAGATCACTGTGACATAGAAGCATGTTGAATAATCAGGGACCAAAAGAAAACAAAGAAACAATTTGTTTTTATAAGAAAAATACAAGGGACCAACATTTCCATAACACTTCTAAGATTTCCAAATTCTGCTGGAATAACTCCTGTTAAATTGTTTCTGCTCAGGTTCCTAACAAAATAAATGAATATTAGCTTTCAGCAAGAAGACATGGTCCAGATTCTAAGTATGACTAAGCAGATAACTCACAACTTCAGAAGATGTTCCAAGTCACCAAGGGAAGAAGGGATGGAACCAACTAATTTATTGTTTGAAATATCCCTGGGGAGAAAATCATCTGTTAGTACCATTGTAAAGATGTTGGCACAACGAGATAAATCAATAATTCATACTTACAATGTATCCAAATTACCAATCCGTGACAGTTCAATTGGAATTGCACCCTGAAGATTGTTGGAAGAAAGATTCCTGAGGAAGATCATCACAATGTCATGAAGAAATAAGAATCGATGTTAAGCAAAAGAATAATTGGTTTAAGCATGGTAGAAATCAGGATGTGGTGATGTGAATGGGGGCATATCTTTGTGCATGACATGTTTACAGGAAAGACAATAATAGAACCAAACAAAACATAATTGCAGGTACATTCAAACAAATGTCCCTGATGTGTCAAGGTGAAACTTACAAAGAGGTCATACTCTCCAAGCTCTGCAAAGAAGGGGGAATTGATCCATTCAATTTGTTTCCATGCACATTGCTAAAAGGATAGAAAAAACTGTCACCTTAATGTATTACAAAAAACAATTGTAGCAAAGTAATAGTACAAGTTTTGTGGCTTACAGGCTGTTGAGATTTTTACATGAGCTAAGATTACTAGGAATTGGCCCCTTGAGATTGTTGTTAGCAACATTTCTGAAAGAATAAGGAGTGACTTATCAAACTTAAAACAAAAAACAACAAAATTGACACTTCAAAGTAACCACTCTTACAAGTCAAACAGATCAGTAAGCTTTCCAAGCTCAGGTGGGATATGTCCACTTAAATGGTTATCATTCAGTTCCCTACAACATGATGAACCTTAAAGGTTAATTCTATAAACCAAATACCACCCAGTTGAGAGGCAACTATTAGCTGAAGCATCTTACAAATAGTGAAGCTTTGACATATTTCCAAGCTCTGGGGGGATGAAGCCCGTCAGCTTGTTTCCATGCAAGTACCTACAAACAATTCAAAAATTATGCTCAACACATAGTGAAGTCATGTTTTCTCAAAGTTGTTGATATGCACAATTTATAACAAAATCAACTAATTGATATAAATGCAAAACCACTTGCTTATACTTAACAATTTTTCTGTGTAAGTTAAATTTCCCAAGATAGGAGGAATTGGTCCACTTACAATTTTTCTGTGTAAGTTAAATTGCCCAAGATAGGAGGAATTGGTCCACTTAACATGTTACAGCTCAAGTCTCTGGATTGGAAATTTGGAATAAAATCAATATTAAAAGAGCATTAGGGAGAAAACATCAAGTCAATGACCAAATTTCACAAAAAAAAAAATAATTCAGAAATTAGTAACACACAATGCTTACAGGACAGCAAGTGCTTGCATGAGACCGATCACTGATGGAATATGTCCAGAGAGTTTATTGCCTTGCAACGACCTGCCAAACTCAAGCAAATCTATCAAGAAATTCCAAGACAAGGAAAGTGAAAGACCAAATATCATTCTCATAAAAATAACTTGAAGGATCATGCAACACATACAAAGTTGCTACTTGCAAGAATCCAATATTGAATGGTATCTCTCCAGTTAATTGGTTGTAGGATAAATCCCTGGCATTAACAGAAGACATTAGAAAGGTAAAAAAGAGAATAAGAACAAGGTATGGCAAAGTCAAGCAATTGGATTACATACAAGACCTGGAAGGCAGTACAATTGCCTATGTTCTCTGGAATACTTCCTGTCAGGCTATTGTTTCTCACATCACTACAGAATAGGAGGAAAACAATCATATATCCACTTAGAAATGCACATTTTTTAGAACTTGGATTATAAAAGAGAGTGATTGTGGAACTTACAAATACCACAGCCCAGTTAATTGGCACAGGTCTGGTGATAGTGAACCAACCAAATTGTTCCCTCTCAAGCCTCTATTAAATGAGAAAGAAAAGGGGGGGAAAAGTCAACAAGATTAGAATCATGATGAGTCATATAGAAACAGAACTAAAGACTCAAAAGATATAGAAATTCCATTTGCATATTGCTCATACTCACAGATACTGCAATACTTCGTTCCAATATATAAGCCTTGGTATTTCTCCGCTAAGATTATTTTGAGCCAGGTCTCTGGAGAGCATTTTCCAGGAGTCGAGAATGTCAATTATAGAACCTAAAATTAGTGTTATGGGGAGGAGAAATGGGAAATACAATAATGACTTACAGAATCTTCAAATCAGGAATTTGAGACAAAGTTGAAGGAATTGGTCCAATCAACTGGTTGTTCTTCAAAATCCTGAGATACAAATTACAATTTACACAGAAAAACTGGTCATAACCTCATCCAAAGATCAAAATTTTCAATTGTGGAGAAATACCAATAAAAACTCACAGATTCTCCATCTGTTTCAACTTAGAAATAGAAAATGGTATATCCCCTCTAATTTCATTAAATGATAAGTCCCTGAAAACACAATAAAATATCCAAGTTCCGAGTAAGTCACTATGTAGTCTAATTATAAACTGAATTTAGTTCTTCTAGGGGTGAGGACATACAGGTTCTTTAAAGAAGAACAGTCACCAATCTCATCCGGTATCTGCCCTGATAACCTGTTTTCTCTGAGGTCACTGTATCAAGCAAGTGGCAAAAAAGATAAGCAATGCAAATGCCACAACTACATCACTGTATCAAAAATTGGCTGAAGGAGAGTAATAATTACATAGAGACCAAACTGTGAAGTTTCCCTATTGCAGGTGAAATTTCACCATCAAGATTCAACCCTGAAAGATTGCTGCAAAAGAAACGAGGGTAAGTGAAAAATGCAAACTGATTTATTTTTTCATTGACAAGGAACAAGGTGAAGAAGCCTATATACAATGTCTAAGGACATGGTGACTCACAGTGCAACAACATTGAAGGTGACATTATCACATGCTATCCCTCTCCAGGCACAATAATCTGATGATGGTGAATCAGTCCAATCATAGAGAACATTATCCACATCCCTGAATGACTTCTTTATCTCTAACAACGTTGCTCCTTCAATGAAAAAGTATTCTAACATTAGCCATGCAGATCAGAACATAGTTTGAACCTTTAAGTCAAAGAAAATCAAGTTCTTCCACATCATATTAATAAATTCATACCATGTAATTATATACACTTGTATATTATATTATATTATTATGCAACCCTCATTTTATTGAAAATTCATTTCCACAATGAGAACCATGCTGAAAATTGACAACTTTGACATCAGTAAAAGAAGTAACATAATTCATTCTAACAATGTGGAAATTGACAACTTTGACAACTGCATTACAAAGAAAAATCACAAGATCCCAAAAACAAACCAAGTCAAACTCAGCATTCGCGGGAAAAGGATGACTTTTTAAAGAAAATGGACCAACTGAAACAGCAAAGGAAGGGCATATTTGGTTGCAAAGAAAGAGAGAAGGAAAAAAAGAAGTGGAAAAAAAAATTCAGTTTTACGTGTTTTTCCAACACCCTTCACCAAGAAAAAGAAACGAGAGAAAAACACATGAAGGGTGCTTGGCTTTCTAACAATGGCAGCCATAGCTACAAGCCGCACACCTCTTTGTTATTGTTAAGAACCACAAAGCCAAAGTTCAACTTTCAACATTGTTATGTTCTCCTTCTCCCTCCCCACAAAGTTTGGTAGAAAATTCCATTTCAAAGAATACAAACACACACAAAAGAAACAACAAAAAATTTGAAACTGTAAACAACACTCACCATCATCAGATTCCACAGAATTGACACTCAAACAAATTAGCAAAGCAAGAATAAGGACTCCAAATCGAAATGCCATAGCTGCAACTGCAGAACTTTCAACTTCACACCAGCCTAACCATGAAACCACTCAACAACCACCATCATCAAGCTCTTTCCAAAAGCTATTGTTCAAAGCACAAGAAACCACAGAACAAGAACCAAAAAAGGGTGTTATGCTTAGTGACACTGCACCACTTGACTCAACTATGGCTTGAGATTAAAAGGGTAGTAGTAACTAGTGAGGTGAGTTTTGTTTGAGACTAGTATTCTTCTGTGCACTCTGCATACCCTCTAGCCTTTGATCACAATTACAAAGTAGTAACAGAACAAGTTCACAGCTTTGGCTGTGCAATCACATCGTTCTTCTGCCACAAACATCACTCCCTAACACAAGAAGATGCAAGAAGAAAAAGAAAAGAGAGAGAAAAGAAAACACAAAAGAGAAGAGAGATAGAAGAAAATTATTTCACACATAAAGTTAAAACCATCTGCCACCATTTCTGCTACAAGCCTGCAAACTCTGCACACGCACTCTCTCTCTCTCTCCCTATCTCCCTATCTCCCTATCTCCCTAACTTTCTCTCTTTTTACACTTGTTTTCACTCTCTCTCTCACTAAACTGTTATGCCAGTGAGGGCTATGCCATATAGTAAATAAGCACTGTACACTATGATATGCCATTGGTTTTAACTTTTGATTCCCAGGGGTCACTTTCTTCGTGGTTTTGCCATTGCATTATCTGCAAAGAGTTTATGGGGAAATGGGTCATGTAAGAACTGGGGACAGTGATATAGATTTCTATACTATTATTTTAATGTTCTAATTTGTTGTTACATTATTTAATATTATTCTTCTATGCAATAAAATAAAATAGATAAATGATTATTTTAGTTTTCAAAAATATATAAGTGAATAATAATTTAGTCTTTAAGAAATGAAAATTCTAATTTAGTTTATAAATATATATAAAGTATTATAATTTTATTTTTTCATTAAATCTGTGAGATTATTTTTATTATTTAATTATAATATTCAATTATCAAATTATTATTTTTGAATATTAATTTATTATGTTACTAAATTATAACGTAAACATATTTAGAAACCAAAATAATCATCTATTCATATAAAATATATGCATCCTTGAAGTAATTTTTATATTTTAGAATTAGTAATTAGTAAGTTAAATATAAAAAGTGTGAACTAATAATGTCCTTTTCCAACGACCATTGCGATCCGTTTGAGGTGACAATGACCTTTCTCTTTATTGCCCATCTCTCTTCGAATGTTGGATTCAAGTTTATGATATTATGTTTTTTTTTTCTAATTTATTTAAAAAAAATTATCTTATTTATCTCATTGCCAAGTTGCGCTCTCTCGTCGTCTCATTTATTTATCGCATTTGTTTGGTAGTTATGCATCCTCGTATTAATTTAATTATTTAATACCGTCTCTATTATTGTTCTCTCTAACGAATTCTCTCTAGGGTGTGCAAATTTTGAGACAAAAATAATTAAGGATGTATTCAGCAGAGAAAAAAGAAATAAAAATAAAAAAATTAAGATGAAAATTTTGAATTAAAATAAAACGTAAAAGTGTAAATTTTGAATAATTTTATTGTTTAGTTTTCCCTCTTTTTCTCTCCAAGCAAACACAACCTAAAAAATCATTACAATATAATTTAATATGTTGTTGAGTATTTATAAACTTAATTAAATATTTTAATTTTATTAGATTAATTTTGATTAAAAGTAAATTTCGTGTTATTAAAACGTGCTGGAATGATTTGTTGATGCTATCTTAGATTCTCTTTTTTTAGCAAGGATGTTATCTTAGATTCTACTTCTTTATTTTTCCAAATTCTATTTGATTTTTTTTCTTAACTTTCTATTTTATTTTATCTTCAGATAACTTGATCATGTTATTAATTTCTTTACATATTTTTTAAGAATTAATTTAGATATTGTGTGTATAAGTAATACAAATTGCTCCCCCATATACAGGAGAAATCACCCCTTCCATTTTAATATGGTATCACTATCACAGCTTTGATATTGCCTTTAAAATCTCTTTTGTAGATTTCATAAAGGTTCTTGACATCGTATGTTGCACAGTTTAAAAGATTTATCTTGTTGTTTACCTATTATGGTTATATTCATGAAGATTTACTTATGTCTATTTGGACATTATTTGCTTTTATTCTTAATAGTTAAACATTGATGATGTTAGTTTCTTTTGTATGGTGGTTAAGTCTCTCTTTTCTGCCTTGATGATATTGATAACTTCGGCAAAGTGGTTGAACATGAAAATACCTTTTGCTTATGTGATTAAGCCTTTTTCGATCTACTTTTAATTTGTTAAGTGGTCAAGTATGGAGTGATATGGGTGATAATTAAGTTTCTTTTTTGTTTTTTCTTTCTAAGTTAACCTTGTTTCGTTACTCCCTCCTTTAGAAACACTATACTAACTTGATTCTATTTCTTCATTGTCATTTTATAATAGAAAAGATCTCTCAAGTATCATCAAAACTTGTTTGTTCTAAAGATTAACTTGATGACATGTTTGCTAAGTTTTTACATTTTCCCTAGATAATATATGTATTGGATACATGTATATGTTCCAGCTTGAGGGTGTATGTCAAAATATGTAGAAATATTATCTTGATTCTTTCTTTGTTTTCTTACTATTGAGTTTTATTTCTTTATTTTCTTGTTTTCCTATTTTATTTTAGTTTCTTTAAATAACTCCATCATATAATTTAGTATCCTTAAAGAGCTTAATCATAATCCCAAATTTTAAGCATTTATTTAGATTTTGTGTATATAACCATTTGTACAAATCATTCCTTTTATCTCAATAAATATGAAATGATTTTAATATAAAACTTTTAACTTAATACAAAAGCTATTTTCAATTTAATATATTTATAGAAAAAATAAATTTAATTAAAGTTAAATATAGTTTCTTCAGTTAGATTGGGGTTCAACGGCATCAAATATTTGTTTAAAAGACTCCATTTATAAAATTTTATGCCCGAAAATGTATAAATTAAAATGTTTTTAATTTCTATAAATATAATAGAATTAATTTTAATCTTTCAAAACAATTATTGATTTTAATTTTATAAAAAAATTGAGAATATGAATAAATACTTTTATCATTTTCATTTCTTTTATTTCTCTAAGAGTTTAGTAATGGAGAGGATTTTTTTTCAAGAAAAAGAAAGTACAAAGTACAAAGTAAATTCATTTGATCGAGGACCTCCTCTCCCCTCCTTGATTTTTATTATCCCAACAAAATTAAATTCATCTGACTGAGGTAATTTTTTTCTCCTAAAACCAGACTATGTTGACATTGGGAGACTAGATAGGAAGGGGTAAAGTTGAGAGAAAAGGTGACAAAATTTACTGCAGTCCCCATCAAGCAATTATCTGAACAGTGACATTGAACTAGTTAGTAATATTGACCTTGCTATTGTTGGTAAGTGGTTGTGGTTCCAATTTGGAGAGAGAAACAACTCTATTTCTCACTCCACACTTCAATTACCCAAGCTAACATGTGGCACGTAGGTTCTATTTGCATAAACTTACAAATAAGTATCTAAAGAAAAATAAAATCAAAAGGAACAAATATAATTAAGTTTACCTTATTAATTTAAAGGCTTAATTGTATCTTTTACTTTAATTTTTAAATTTTTGGTGAATTTTACCCCAACAAATTAGTTTAAAACAATTTATCTCTTTTAAGAAACTTGTAATTCTATCATCTGTTATTTATCCATTAATAACCACAAAAATTAAAAAAAATTATTAAAAAATAAAAAAATGAGAATAAAAAATGTAATTATATTAGAAATAAAACGACAGACAGTATAATTTAGGATAAACTTCATCAAAAATTTAAAAAAAGAATAAAAATATAATTAAATTAATTTATGCATAAGTTAATTTATAACAATTTTTTTCTAAAATTGGTTTAAACTTGTACACAAATTAATTTTAACTTATAAAAAGTTTGATTAACTTTTATTTTTGTTTTTTTATTAGTATGTAATAAAAACATTAAATTTCTAATAAAATATATATAAGTATGTAAAGATTTTAACTAACTAAAATTTCTAGATTTAAAAAAGTATAAGATTAAGTATGTAATAAATGTTTTTTAAGAATATAAAATTATACAATTATAAAAATATAGGAAAAAATCAATCTAAACCATGCAATCATAGTTATTGTATTCGGACCACCGGTAGATTCAGTGTGCAGGATGTGACCGAGTATCAGTTGGCTTATCCCGATCTTGCTTGACGGCCATGTCATTTTTTAATTTCTTAATCTTTTGTACACTTAAACAATATCATTTATAGGACAAAATTAAATTTATATCTTACAATTGTATCATTTATAAATTTATTTATTTATTTATTAAATATAATCACATCTTATCATTTAAGATGATAAAATTGTCAGTCATTTCCCTTTTAACTTCTTTCCCTAAGCTTATATTGCTATCTTGAAGTAAAATTTGTATTTATCTTATTTCATCAACTAGAATTACTGGTTTGAAAAATAATTATCTTTATCAAAACAATAACTGAATAAATGAAATAATTCTATTGCCTTTTGTAAAACTTGATTTACTTCGTTAGATTATGTCTGCCATATAACTATGATAATTTTAATAAATAAATGATTTGGATTATGTCCAGTGCACCTTGAATTTTAAAGAAATGTTACTCAAAATTTTAAACAAGATCAAAACTTATTTTCTAAATATTACAAATTTATTAAAGATTGATATTAATTAAATACATAAAATTAACATATATTAAACGAATAACATGTGACGGTAATAAGAATTAAATGAATAACAATCAAATTCAATTTTGAGATTGGAAAACAGGATAGAAAAGAATTAAATGATTAAATTTATGAATTAAATTATAAGATATTAAAATTACATATTTAAGACAATCAAAATTATAATTTTATCTTAAGAAAATAAATATAAACTGTGGTTAAATTAGATTAACTTGCGAATTGCGATTCAGTAATCCAGCAATGACCGAAAAATATTACAGAGTCTTTGAGTCTTTTATTGACCTCGGGAAGGTCATTTGTTTGAGATGATGGTCCTACCTATTCTCATAAAGCCTGACCAGCGCAACTCTCCTTTGACGCCACCATCGTCCTCTTCACGTCTGCATGTAATGTAACATTATTATTTATTTATTTGCCAAATAAATAAATAATAATGTTATTTATTTTCTATCCTGATTTCATAACATGTATTTTTTTTATAACTAGTTTTTTTGTTATTTATTTTAATTTATTATTTTTTTTCGTTTTTAATTATCTATATTTATGTTTAAATTGTTTGGACTGAAAAATAATTTTATTTTGTATAGGTTGTTGTTATTTTTTTTGCATATTTTTTGTTTTATCATTTTTTGAATAGTTGAAATCTTTTTAAAAGTGATTAATGAAATATTGTTGATTTGAAAAAATAAAAATATAAAAATAATTATATTTTTATTCCTAATATCTTTATTTTGTAGTAATTTTATCAAAAATATAATAGTAACAAACAATAGTGACTAAAAATTCATAAAAAATTATTCACATAGAATATTTTAATACTGACACTTAAATTAAAATAAATATAAAGTCAAAATACTAAATAAATCAGAAACAATTCATAATCAATAAATAAATATTTTTTTAAAAAATTAACTGTTTTTTTGTTTTAATTTGTGTTAATTTTTTTATTTTACTAATTTATATGTGTATATATATATATATATATTAATTTATAAAAAATATAATTTATCTAGAATAGTATTTTTTTTAAAAAGAAAAAAAATCCTAAAATGAAACTAAATTTATCTAGATTCAAGTAGACGAAAAATAAAGAAGACTTAAATAAATAAATAAAAATTTATCCAAAAAAGGTAACCTAGACAAATAAACAGTTATTCATAATTATGATGTTTTATCAATTAAATATTAGTGTAATCCCTAAATATAAAATGTAGGTTAACTACAAATTTCATTAACAACAAATAAATTTTAATTTTTTATAGAAAGATTAAAATATTTTTTTAAAAATGGAAATGAAAAGAAAATAGAAAAAAATATATAATATTAATAGTTTTCATTTTTTTTCATTTAAAAAAACTATGGATGTAGTGTTATTTTGCATGATTGAAGAAAAAAAAAACTTACATAAACAATTTTTAAAAAAAAAATAGAAAATAAACAGTTATGAAAAAAAAAAATTAACACACTCTATGAAACCGATGCCCTAATGTCTAGGAATAAATAAGCAAGTGAGAAATTAGTTCGAGAGAAACTGACTTTTCACTTGCTAAAATATCTTGCATCATTGATTGACGTATATATTTTTTATTGTATTATTTGGATAAATATATTTTTTATCTTTTATGTAAAAAAGTCTCTAGATTGCACAACTATGATAATATTTTACTACACGTGTTTGAAATATATTATCCTTACTTCTTAGATAGTACTAGTATTGATTATAAATATAATGAATTATTATTATTATTGTGCAATAAATTTATATTTAAAAAGTAGCTTTAAAATAATTTATTTGCGTAAATGTTTTTAAAATAATTAATTTTTATAGTGAAATTAAAAAAGTATAAAATTATATGTAGCAATTGATTTTATATTTAAATTAATCATTTATTAGAGATAAAAGAGGAAACCAGCAGTTAACTGAAAATTGATTTTTTATTTTTTTTATATAGTCTCTAAAAACTTATATATCATAAAAAATATTTTTATTTGTTATAATTATAATCTAAACTACAAAATATATTTGAACAGTATCACTAGTAGCAATTTTTTTATTAATTATATTTTTTCACAGAAGTTTCTATTAATTATATTATAATCTTGAAAATCAAACCCATAAAAACATGCTTTAATTAATATCCTTAAACGATTCACTAATATTTTTTAAAAAAAATCATTTTCTCTTATAATATGTTTCTAATGCATTATAAATAATTTTTTAATAAAAATGTTTATTAAATTTTGAATCAATATTAATTAAAACTCTTTTTATCCCAACACAACAATTCTTCCATTTCAAAATAATACTCTCATTTCATTTTTTTTTATCATTAACATTATTACACATGAATTAAGAAATATTTAATGGAACTAAAATTTGTTATATTTAGATTAAAATGTCCTTATTTAATATCTTGATCTTTATGATACTAATAGTGAAGATTAAATAAGAGTGTATTTGAGAGAAAAATATTAATTAAATTTTAAAATTCTTAAATATCAATTATTTTGGAGAAAAAAATAAAAAAGTTAAAGCATCAAAATAAAATAGTTAAAATATTTACTTAAACTTGAGATAATTCATGCTACTAAATTTCTTATCCAAAAAGTTTCGAAACTGCTATTTGAAGCCCCCCAAAAAAGCAGCATAGGCATAGCCATATTTTAAAAGGCAATTATGCATGATACCGACTTATACTGGCTGAGATATTTGGGCAAGCTAGACGGATGGGAATTAAGTAGTTAAACCCTATAAATCTACCTTTAAATGAGGTGGGAACACCATGGATTTTTTTTAATTATTTTTTTAGTAGCACTTTTATGCAATTTCAAACCTTGATAGTAAACAAAATCAGTACCATATGAATTATTTTTATAAATCATAAATAAGCTTAGTATTCTAAATATTAATATATTATACACACATGAGTAGGAGAGAATTAATCATTTTATGAGGAAGGAATATTGAAATAGTATTGTCACATAATTTTAGAAAATTGGCAGAATTTAAATGAAATTTGTCAAAAAAAATAATTAAAATGAACAATACTTAAATACGTTAAAATAGTATGATTACTGATTTATTGAAGAAATCTATACTGATATTTATAATATGTCTAATATACTTTTCATTCATCTTTTAAGAAAACAAATTAATAAAAAAAACTTATTTCTTTAAAATAAGTTAAACTAATAGTAACTAATTCATTCAAACACGAAAAGTTGTAGAGATTTAATTTTTTTTCTTATTAAACAATGTTTGGTAGGAAATTCTTTTAGAAAAATAATAACTGATTTCTTTAAAAAAATCTATAAAAGTGATAAAACGATAATTAATTTTCTAAAATAAATTCAATCAAATACACATACATACCTAAGATTCAAACCAAGAAAACAAGTTCATTTCGCACAAACAAACATGGGTGACGAGTACATGATGGAAGTATGAGGTGGGTATTTAAATATATCTAGTTCTGTATCAAAAAAAGAAGAAGAAGAAGATGAAGAAAAAGATTGCTTTATCTTTTGATAAACAAACCTATAAACATAATCTTCTAATTGTTTGGTGAATGTGGTTTGTAAAACGCAGGAACGTACGCATGTCTTCATTCCCGTAATAAACTTAAGAATGTCGATAACAAGTGATCTATAATTATTTTGATTAGTATTTTTTAAATATAAAATTGATTAATATTCTACTAAATTTTAACCAAAAGAAAGAAGAAAAACGCGTATACCAACATTTTAATGGAATCTGTTAAAGCTGTATGGAACAACTCGTAGTAAATATCATACAAATTCATAGTTTTTTTTCAGAGATAAATCTTAAGTGTGCTAACTTAAATCTCATCTTATTCCTATTAATTATTTGACTAGTATTAAACTCTCATTTTATCTTTGATTTTTATGAATAAAAAAATAAAATATATTTTTAATAAAATTTGATTTTAATTCCTATATTTTTATATCAGTCATTTTAATCCTTAAATTTGTAAATCGATCATTTAATTTCTAAAATTGACCATTTTTTGTATTAAAAAAAGAAGAGACTAAATTTATATGTTTTTCAAAGTTTGAGAATTAAAATGGCTGATTTGAAAGTACATGGACTAAAATTAAATTTTAGCGGAAGTACAGGACAAACACATTTTATATAAAAAAAATGTTATAAGAGCTGGGTTTTTTTTTTTTTTTGGATTGCTTGGAACTAAAAAAAAAGTGCATGGTGACATAGTTCAAATTAACGATTTATTTTATTATCGTATGTAGAAAATTTGAGGATCTAGATTCTATTTTTTTTTTGTGAGGAGATATTTATTTTTCAAATCATAGATAACTTTTTTTTTAAAAAAATAGATACTATATGGATACACTTTTTCCCCCTCACCTAAACAATTTTTTTTTGACAAAATGAAAAAGGAAATTATAGGACTGAGTGTGGCCCAACAATCACATGCAAAGCGTTTTGGCAGAAGGCCCTCTCAACAACAATTGTTCCCAGTCACGTGGCCATTAAATGTGAACATTTAAGGTGTTTTGGGTCCCATAATTCTCCCTCCCAGCTGCAAATGCATTTTTAATTTTAACTTATAATAATCGCTTTCCCTCTGTGTAAAGGGATCCAAAAATAATAATATACCACTTTGGAACATAACCAATTAACCATGTATAATAAAAGGGTGGTAGATGTTATAGTTGCATTCATTTTTCATATCATTATTTACATTTTGGCTTGACTGTGTATTTTTATTTAGTTTTATTTTTTGTTTAAACCAAACTTCATATTTCAGTTCTTGAATTCTTTAATACCAACAGTTATTCATCGAAAAGGAATGAGCTTATTCTTCTTCAATTGAGATTCTGGTTCAAGTCTCAGGAATAAAAATTACAAAACAATGAATGAGTTTTATCTTAAATAAATTTATCAAAGGCTACCAAAGGCTATACAAGAAAATAAAAAATTACTGTCGTATTTGATTACGCTTTTGTTTTGTTTAAAAAAAATTGTTTGATTAGCCTATTTTACAAAATAATAATAATAATTTTCTACAACTTCTATTATAAAAATTTTAAAACCAAAATAATTCTAGGATGTTTCATTGTCCTTCTTTCCCCCTTCTTTTTATTCTCATAACAAGTAACAACAAGGAGAAGGCGTTTTCTTATTGATGTTGTTGTTTTTTTTATCGGCAACTTATTGATGTTGTTGTTGTAAATATATGAGAACATAATATTAGGATTTGAAAAAAAAAGAAGGAAATATAGGAAATGGTCAGGAATCATCCAATGAATTTAACGCTACAGCAACTTTGAGAGAAAGCTCCATTGACACACTTGCTTTTTTGGGATAGAGCTTGTGTAACATGGAACACCAACAACTTAGGTTTCTTTCTTTTCCTTTACAATGAACCCTTCAATTCATTGCCTTTTTTTTCCTCACCATTTGCTTTCTTTGTTCCGGAAGAAAAAAGATGCCCAACGAGGAAAAAAAGAAAAAAGGAAAAGGAAAACCCTTCAATCCATTGCTATAACTTTTTGATATGTGAGTGTGGATGTGTATATTAATTTGATTCAAATTTCATCATTATTGTATTTCTTAATTCTTAAAATTAAGTGAATTAGATATTGAGCCATATCAGTAACACATCATTTAAAGGCGTCTAACTAAATTGATTAAATGTGATTGTACATTCTTTGATACTTTATGTTCAATATAAATAAATAAAAAAATCCAATTACACATTAACATAGTGTATTTTTCATTTTTTTATTGTCTATTTTGAAAGTGATACTTCTTTTTTTTAATCATACATATATGTATCTAGGGGTTAGTTATTTAATTAAATCATCGCTAAGAATGACAATGGGTACAATTATATATTCAGTAATATTATATGATAGTGAATGTTGGACTTTAAAGGTGCATGAGAAAAAAGTGTGAGTTATAAAATGAGGATGTTAAGATGGATGTGTGTGTGGTTATACAAGACAAGATAGAATACAAAATGAGATTATACAAAAGAAGATTGATGTAATACTCATTGAGGTAAAAGTGACAAAAAATTGATTAAGGTTGTTTGACCATGTACAAAGAAGGCTATAAGATGTGCCAATTAGAAGAGACGATGACATGATTTTTAGTCCGATAAAAAGAGGAAGAGAGAGATTGAAAAGGACATTCAAGGGACTCATTAAGGGAGGCTTGAGACTTAACAATATTTTTTAAATCCTGATTTTTCACTGTGTCAAACAATATTGTGTGATTCATATAACCAATCTTACATGATGGAATAAGACTTTGTTGTTATTATACGACTAAGAATGACAACTGAGCATTCCTTTAGAGTTTTGGAAAATATATTTTCTATCTTGAAGTTAATGTTTTTTTATATAAACCTTTTATGCTGTGACTTATATATATATATATATATATATATATATATATATATATATATATATATATATTAATGAGTGGAGTTTACGTGATGATTTATATAGTATAGAAGAAATTGATTGTTTAGACATCAATATTATGAACAAAAGTCTTGACATAAAAAGAATAAACTTAGATGGTGACAACTTATTAAGTTTTTTTTTATATTTTATTTTATCAAAGTGCAACAATGATAGTATATATGAATATTGCTAATTATATGTGGGAAAATGTAAAACTAGCTTAACTATATTCCCTAGGTTCATATAATAGGTGTCCTTCAACATAATTCAGATATTAATTTTATTTGTCATACGTAATTGTCAATGATCCAAGGAAATACACATTGTACATAAATTCTTCTGTTAAATAAATCATTTTTCCACATGAATACAACAAAGTCTTAAACTAATTTGATTATTATGATATAGACTCTCATTCAATTGCAAATCGTCCTCTATTGATTTTTCAAATAACTAATTTTCATCGAGAAATTTAATCGATCATTTTTAATGAAATCTCCTTTACAAATCAACTTTTTATTATAAAAAAACTTTGAATTCAAGAACTTGCTTAAACTAAGATGAGTGTAATTCCACTTGAACCAATGTTGGTGTCAAATTTGTTAATATAAATGAATAGAAATAGTATAATTTATTTTCAATTATTGTTTTTAAAATATATACTTTTTCCGTTCATACTTTTCTTTTCCCAAGAATGGTGTTCATATTTAATGGCAAACAAGAAAATGAAATAAAAAATAAAAAACTTGAGTTGTGATAATAATTTGATTGTACAACCTCTCTTGGTAGGTACTAGGTAAGGAAAATAGAACAGGCAGTTAGGTGTACTCATAGCTCAACATCACATTAGGCCCAATCTCATCAACCGGGCTCCCAAGGCCATACTCTTGCCAAAAGAAGTGTAGCAATTGGACATTGTCTATCACGTTAGTCACAATCCCAACCACATCAACCTTTTGGTATGGGTACGGACTCGGATTGAATCGTGAACCCGAAGTTCCTCAAAGAGCACGAGTTGAACTGTTGGAGGAAGAAAACAACTTTAAAAGTGAAGATTCAAATTGAATATACATGTCTTACATATTCATGATTAAACTATTTATTTGGGACCAATGGTTGTCCCTATTTCAAATTTTAGATTCTGTACAATAATAAGTTTTAGATCTTACACGTACATAAAAAAAATATGTTGTGGTCCATATTACTAAACACGATGCTAGTAACGTGACGCTGATGAATTGTTGTTAACACTGCTACAGAAACTTTCTATTGGTGTCAACTTGTTACAAAACTTTCTTGCCGTCAGAAAATGAGGACATGTAAATTTTTTGTTTTCACCACTAGAAAGCTTTTTGTAATGGTTTTACAACAATAACAACAAAATCTTATCAATTATTATACTAGATAAAGTCAATCATACGAATCACCTGATATGATTAAAAATCAAAGCTTCGTAAATTAATTCCTCTCTGCTTTTCTTATGACTAAAAACATGCAAGCGAATGGTTTTACATCACAATTTTTTATTTTATTTAGTTATTGGTAATAGATATATTGCACTTACAGTTTTCTCATGTGGGACTAAAACATAAAATGAAAATAACTAAAGACGCCAAGTGAATGCATCGTTTAACCTTTATTTATTTACGAGTTTATCAAATGAGGGAAAAAAAGATTAGGCTGATTTTTTTGTCTATTGTTGCAGCTTCAAACGATGTAGATTAATGGTAGTGCAATGTGCAGGTAGTTGAATGCTCTTGTAAACAAAAATGGTTGATAATAAATGGTTTTTTTAGTTTCAGACAGTTACAAATTTGATAATAAATGAGGCCACATGAACACATGCACCTGGAGCTAGCATACACAATGTAGTTAGTCCTAGTTACTGCAGCACTCCACGTGTAGAGTTTGACATTGTTTTAACTATTGAGTATCTTAATTTTAAAAATAAACCTCAATTTGATTCATGTAGGAGCAAAATACAGTGTCATCTCTCAGAAAAGATATGAAGGATGTTGCAATGGAGAAATGTGCTGTAGTTGTTGCACGAGTAATTATATTCAAACACATATTCTTGTATTGTATCCTTGTTTCACCTCGTTTTCTCTCTATTCTTCAATTTCCTTTTGTGTATTTTGTCTGATGGCGATTAAAACCTATAGTAAAGTCACTATTGAGGAACCAGTAGCAGGAAAAATTAACAAAAGGACAATGCTGCATTGCATCATTGATGTCTGAAAAGTAGGGGTGGGAAGAGAAACTTAACTCCATGTCTATAGAGGCTGCAGATTCTGCTCATGAAAACTTCTGTATGATCTAATATTAAATTTTGTAATGGCTTAAAGAAACAAAGCATGCTGCCAACCCACCATGTAAGCAGTTTCTCTTGCATGTTCTTGAATCTCAATGACGTGACATATCCATTAATTTAAGTTCTTCAAAGCCACAAAATACATTGGTGGAAGCATTCTGTTTTTCAACTATTAATTGATTCTGTAAGAGATACATTTAGTAGGAGTGGTCCCCTATAACTGTTTTCTGACTTCTTATGCATGGATTTTTGTGCCATGAGTTCCTCATTGTACTTATGAGTTTTTATATTCTAGCTAGGTTGTGTGTGAGCTCTATTTATTCCAATTCACGTGCATTTGACTTGATGTTTCTTCTTGTTGAATTGGTACACTGAAACATGGCTTTGACCCTGGTTTGTGCATAAAGCTCTTCACAAGGCATTTTCTTTGGTGAGAAAAAACTTCTTTAATATGGCTTATTCAGTTAATTTTCTGTTTAAGATATCTGTTAGCTAATCAATTATGGCAAGAAATTTAAGTTATTGTTTTTGGGTGAATCTGGGGTATCCATTGACGAAGAGTCAATAACTAATCTCTGGAATTATTGAGATACATTTAAGAGATTGATCTTTTTAATAAATTTTATTAATACACAAACTAAGATCGAATCCTTGATCACATGTTTAAGAGATAAAATTATTTGTCAATTATATCACATTATTGGTAGTTACTATTCCATTCAAACTATTGGTATGGTATTAGCAAATATACTATTATCTATGTTCCTTGTTGTCTAGCTTTAGGTTATGCATGTGTAAAGGATAGAGGAAAATAACCTCCTATAGTAGACTGTTGTAACAAATAACAAACTTCATCCTTATAATTAGAGTAGTTAGGTCTAGGTCTATATAAAGCAATCCTCTCTTCTCTGTAAAGTATATTCCTGTATATACAAGAATTCAAGATATATCAAAGCAAATGCATATTCAGAAATCTCCTTACATGGTATCAGATTAAGCCACTCGATCCACATCCATGGCTTCCGCCTCCATTGTTTTCGCTCCCCAAACCTTCTCTTCCGCTATCTCTTGCAAGCTCACCGACGACAAATTTCTCACCTGGATGCAGCTTGTCGAATCCACCATCAAAGGTCACCGCTTGAAACAACACATTGTTGGGGATTACGCGATTCCCTCGCGGTTTCTCACCAAAGAAGATGAAGCAACCAATTCCGTTAACCCTGCCTATGAAAACTTCGAGCAGCAGGATAATCTTCTCAAATCTTGGCTTCTTGAATCAATGGACAACCAATTTCGCGTTGGCGTCGTTGGTTGCGTATGGTCGCACGAAATCTGGGCCATCCTCAAAACCTATTTCTCTTCCCAAACGAAAGCGCAAATCAAACAGCTTCGCATTCAACTTCGCAACACTAAGAAGCAAGGGTCAATCAACGAGTGTTTGGTCCAGATCAAGTAGATCGTAGAAACCCTTGGCGCAATCGGCTCTCCCTTAACAGATGAAGAACACATCGATGCGATCTTTGATGGTCTCCCTGAAGAATATGATGGACTCATCACCTCGTGTCTCACGCGATCTGAAACCTTCACTGTTCCTCAAATCGAAGCCTCCCTCATGCATCAAGAAGAAAGATTGGAGTGTCATAAACAAAGGGACACAACCCCCATTCAAGCACACACTATGAATAGTTAGACCCAATCAAGAAGAGGGCTTTCCAACCCTTCTTGCGATCGTGGTCCAGGTAGATCAGGAACTCATGGCAGAGGGCGCGGTGGCAGGTCCACTTCCACCTTTTCCACTCAAGGTCGTGGTCCAAAGCTTCAATGCCAACTCTGTGGCCGTGTTGGTTACTATGCATTTCACTACTGGTACCGCTTTGATGAAAATCTTATCGAACCAACACCCTATGCGACCCACAACCCAAATGACAACTCCAACAACCACTCTGCTCAGGCTATGCTTGCCACTGCTTCCAATCAAGTTGATGATTCCCGGTATCCTGACACTGGTGCCACTCATTATCTAACACATGATCTTGGTAATCTCATGATAAAGAATGCATACAATGGAGGTGAGCATGTGCACGTGGGAGATGCTACTGCTCTAACTATTTCTCATACTAGACACTCATCTTTTTCTTCGAAAAATCTTCATATTCGTTTCACACTACAAAATCTCTTATATGTTCCTAATATAACCAAAAATCTTATTAGTGTTTCCCAATTTGCTAAGGATAATGGTGTTTTCTTTGAATTTCATTCTAATAAGTGTGTGGTTAAATGCCAGGAAACCCAGCAGGTTCTTCTTCAAGGTCATCTCAAGGATAAACTCTATGTCTTTGAAGACCTGCAGCTCACTCCACCAAGATTAAAATCTTTTGTGTTTGTCTAAAATTCTACTGTTCTTGCAAATGATTTTGATACCTGGCATAGAAGGCTAGGCCATTGTTCAAATAAAATTGTCAAGCATGTTATGAATCTTTATCGTATTCCTTGTTCTGGGAAAAATAAATCAGTATGTCAGGCATGTTGTCTTGGCAAGTTGCACAAATTGCCATTTTCAATTTCTGATATTGTTTATCATTATCCCTCCCCTACACCTTCAAAAGAAGGCTATAGATACTATATTTTGTTTATGGATGCTCACAATAAATTCACTTGGCTGTATTTTCTACATAACAGGTCCCAAGTTCCATCAATTTTCATCCAATTCAAAACAATGGTAGAGTTACAATTCAATAAAAAGATCAAAGCTCTACAAACTGATGGTGCCAAGGAGTACCTAGTGCTGACTAAGTACCTTGCAGATCATGGCATCAAACATCGCATATCTTGTCCTCATACACATGAGCAGAATGGTGCTCCTGAAAGAAAGCATCACCACTTGACTGAAACCGGCCTCACTTTGCTAGCAGCCTCTTGTCTTCCTTCCAAGTTCTGGGCAGAAGCATAAGCATTGACACTTTCATCATAAATCACATTCCCTCTTCAGTGATCCACTATAAGTCTCCCTTTGAGGTTCTTTTTCACAAAACACCTAACTACTCCATTTTTAAACCATTTGGGTGCCTTTGCTATCCTTATCTACGACCCTACACCAAAATCAAACTTGAGTTTCGATCCACCCCTTGCATATTCCTTGGCTACAACACCAAATACAAAGGCTACAAATGTATCACCAACTCTGGAAAGGAGTACACTGTTAGACACATTATATTTGATGAAACACAATACCCTATGATAGCAAATCCATCCTTCTTTGCTCCAAACACCATTGTTTCCCCCACCCAGCCTACTTTCCCTCCTTCTATAGCAACCATCAATCCTATCAATCCTCCTGCTTCAACACCAGCTGCACCCATCACTCCCATACCAGATCTCATTCCCCCCACATCCATCACACCTGTCACTAAGCACTCTACTCCTCTTAACCCTGCAGCCAATACCTATCCTATGACTACTAGAGCTAAATCTGGCATCTTCAAACCCAAAGCCTTACTGACAGAGATGACTCCAAGGTGTACCAAGGATGCACTGCAAAATCCTTAATGGTTAGCTACAATGAAGGCAGAATATATGGCACTTATGCAGAATAACACATGGGATTTAGTCCCTTTGCCCCCTCATAGGAAGACTATTGGCTCCAAATGGATCTATCGCTTGAAATACAATGCTGATGGCTCTGTAGCCAAACACAAAGCTTGAATGGTGGCTCAAGGGTTCTCTCAAAGACCAGGCCTTGATTACAATGAGACATTCAGTCTTGTTATTAAACCAGCCACTATTCGCATAGTCTTGAGCATTGCAGTCACCAAAAAATGGGATATCCGACAAGTGGATATCAACAATGCTTTTCTAAATGGAACCATTCAAGAGGAAGTCTACATGCAGCAACCAGAAGGTTTCACTTCTGCCAATTCTCATCTTGTTTGTAAACTGAAGAAGTCTATCTATGGGCTCAAGCAGGCACCAAGAGCCTGGTTTTCCAAGTTTGCATCTAGTCTAATTTCTTTTGGGTTTAAGCCAACTAGGTGTGATACATCTCTGTTTGTGCATGCTACACCAAAATTTATCACCTACATTCTGGTTTATGTTGATGATATCATTATAACAAGCAGCTTCACCTTTGCAGTCCAATCTGTGATTTCTAAACTTCACTCTCTGTATCCTCTCAAAGACCTAGGCACCTTACATTTCTTTCTAGGCATCGAAGCCAAATACACCACTACTGGGGCTCTTCTCCTATCTCAATCCAAATATATCACTGATCTTTTAGCCAAAGTCAATATGCATAATGCCAAACCCATAAAGACTCCTCTGGCCCCTGGTTCAAAACTGCATATGGATGGTACAAATGCCTTTTCTGACCCAACTCTCTACAGATTTGTAGTTGGAGCCCTACAATATGCCACCATCACTCGTCCAGATATAGCTTATGCAGTAAATAAGCTTTGTCAGTTTATGCACAACCCTCTTGAAAGTCATTGGAAAGCCACAAAACGTGTACTTAGATATCTCAATGGCACAGTTGATCATGGTTTAGCTTTTTATCCTTCCCAGTATCTCTTCATCACTGGCTATAGTGATTCAGATTGGGCTTGTGACTCACTGGCTTTTGTGTTTATTTAGGAAACAATCTTGTGTCATGGCTTGCAAAGAAGCAACAGTCAGTCTCTAGGTCCAGCACTGAGGCAGAATTCAAAAGTTTAGCAACTCTAGTTGCTGAAATTAAATGGCTCCAGTCTCTCCTTACAGAATTACATATTGTTCAAGCAAAGCCTCCTTTGCTATGGTGTGATAATCAAGGTGCAGTGATGATAACAGTTAATCCAGTTCTGCACTCCAAATCCAAACACTTTGAATTAGATCTTTGGTTTGTTCGTGAAAAGGCTGCCAATGGTGAAATAATTGTCAAGCACATCCCCTCCCAGTTTCAAGTAGTTGATCTGCTCACCAAGGCTCCTTCAAGCAATACCTTTTTAAGCCTTCGACTCAAACTAAATGTTCATCAACTACCCACACTCAGTTTGCAGGGGGTGTAAAGGATAGAGAAAAATAACCTCCTATAGACTGTTGTAACAAATAACAAACTTCATCCTTATAGTTAGAGTAGTTAGGTCTAGGTCTATATAAAACAATCATCTCTTCTTTGTAAAGTGTATTCCTGTATATACAAAAATTCAAGATATATCAAAATAAATGCATATTCAGAAATCTCCTTACAACATACATGCTTAAGAAGGTGAAAAAATAAAGAGAATTAGGGGAGTGAAAAAATTAGTGCAAAGGCTCTCCCCAATGCATCCACATCGTATTAGAAAAAAAATAGTCCAAAGGCTCTTAAACAGATGAAATCTAGCTTCACTGTGTGCTAATGATTCCGTGTGCCAGGGCTGGATATTCTCACGTGCTGTGCAAAATCTAGGTTCACTTGGCTATTTATATGAGATCCTCTTTCTGCTTTTACTATCAGTCATATACTATACCATTAGAGGAGTATAAGCAATAAATTTTCTGACAAATACTTTATTCTGTTAGTTTAAATTTATTAAAAATTATAAAATTAGAAAAAAAGATTAATAAAATAATAATAATGGAATTTATTAATATTTGTGATTTTTAATAAATTTCAGTGAATAATAATGTGTGCTTAAAAAAATGTTACTAGCATTTATCTGATAGCGGGCAAAAAAGTTTTCTCTCGCATTGATTTTTTCTTTTTTCCTGCGCGTTCGATCCTAGCCAAGACTGGTGGTTACTGGTTAGATAAATTTTAGTTCTAGATTTGTGCTGTCAGTTTCTTTTATTTTAACATATTTGCTATGTTGAGTTCTTTCTTTAGGGTGTGTACATTACGAACATACATGATAGTTCCAGACGGTAAAATCAAAGCATGTTGTGTTCTATTTTCCATGAGTTGTCTAAAACGCTTTGTACTCATAATTAAGCAACTTCAATTTGTTTGTCATCTATGTGAATTGTTCACTTTTTTTTTGGTAATGGATAGTAATTTGTGAAACTGAAATGATATGTATATTTACGACGGTTTTGGATTATAATATGTGAAACACGCTGTCTATGTAACTGGAAATGCATAATAACATGCGAAACACCCCACCTTGTCTATGACTTGAATATGCATGCTATCAATGAAAAAGTGGGGAATCCATCTGTATAATAGAGGTATGATAATTAACGTTGTTTATATATTAAGTCAAAGGGTAATAACACAATCTTCTTTAGTATTAAGTAAAATTCAAGAAGGATAGTCATCTAGTGGGTTTCATATAATATTGTAATAGTGAAAAGTAAGATTTTTTTTAACTCTTCAATTTATTAGTAGAATTTTTTTAATTAATTCAAAATTTAACTATAAAATAAATAAAATCTCATTAATAATTATTTTTAAAAAAATTGAATTCACACGTACTATCCAAACGATTTAAAATAACATTTGGATTCAAAGAATGCGACCAGCATTTTTTCTATACCTAATCAGTCAATGCCAGATAGTCTGGTGACTTTTTCGATCATGAAAAGCAAAACCAAGCCATTAAAGCATTATCATAATACTAAAGAAGAGTGTGTTTAATTACCAACACACTATTAAGTAAAATTATCGAAACCAATTTATACTTTTGAGTTCAAATCTTAAGTGGTTTCATATCAATTTGTAATAGTAAAAAGTAAGACTTGGATTCAAAAGTATGTCAATGGCATTTTTTTTTTCATATTATCTATGGACCTCTTCTAGTAGAGAACCAACTGTCACCACTCACCAATGCCATCAGGAATTAATTTTTTTTACCCAAAATATAATGTCTGATTTTCCATCTTCAGTGCCATCGGTGATTATCGTTCGGGTTCACAGGTATTAAAATATAAAACAAACCATTTTTTACCTACCTCGCGTTAAACATGTGTCAAATCTACGGGGGAAAAAAAATTTGACAGAAAGAAGAACCTTGAAAGCAATAGTTAGGCAGAACATTTCATGGAAAACATAATTATAAAGGGCACAAGTTTGTGTCAGTATGCATATATAATATTTAATTTAATTTTACACCATTTTAACTTAATAAAAAAATTATTGATACTGCTGGAACAAAGAAGCTTTTCACACACACTCACATTATACACTCACTCACTCAATGTTAGAGAATAAGAGAAGATGAAGGAATTGATTGAGAAAAAATAGAGGGAACTTAGAATTCTAAATTAAAACTTTTGCACTCTCATATATCTCATTCATGATCACTATTATTTTTATACACACTGCACATGTAGCTATAACAACCTTCATAGCTGTCAAACTAACTAACTCCTAACTAACGAACTGAATTACAACATACATCAACATTCCTCCTTAATTCAGATTTGTCAAGGATGTCACTCCTAACTTGTCTCTCAATTCCTTGAACTTGATAGACTTCAATGGCTTAGTTAGTATGTTTGCAACTTGATCTTCAGACCTGCAAAACTCCAATTCAAGCTTCTCCTTACTCACTTGATCACGCAGGAAATGAAACTTGGTTTCAATATGTTTACTCCTGCCATGTGCCACATGATGCTTAGCTAAATCAATTGCTGATTTGTTATCCATCAACAACCTTATAGGACTGCAATTTCTCAAGTTTAGTTCTTCCATTAAAGCTTCCAGCCATAGAGCTTGACAGGCTGCCATAGCAGCAACAATATATTCTGCTTCACATGTTGACAAAACCACTACACCCTGCTTCTTTGAGCACCAAGAGATTGGTGATGTTCCAAATTTGAAAACATAACCAGTAGTGCTTTTCCTAGCATCCTTATCACCACACCAATCTGAATCACTATAACCAAACACTTCTCTTTCTATATTCTTCTGACTGTAAGGATATAAAATGCCAAGATCCAATGTTCCTTTCACATACCTCAGAATCCTCTTTGCTGCCAAGAAGTGAGGTGTCTTTGGTTTCTCCATAAACCTGCTTATCAACCCAACACAATAGGCAATATCAGGTCTGGTGTTACATAGGTACCTCAATGAGCCTACAATTTGCTTGTACAAGGTAGGATCAACTTTTTTCTCATCCCCATCTATTTGCAGCTTAATTCCAGTTTCTGTTGGTGTGATAACAGAATTACACTCCATCATATTGAACCTTTTCAGAATGTCTTCTGCATACTTCTTTTGATGCATGAAAATCCCTTTACTGGTAGAAACAAATTCAATACCCAGGAAGTATGATAGTTCACCAAGATCAGACATCTCAAATTCATCCATTATTCTTCCTTTGAACACTTTTATATCTTCTTTACTACTGTCAGTCACTAGCAAATCATCTACATAGAGACATATTATCAAAAACTCACCAGAATCTGTGTTTCTGACATAAACTCCATGCTCAGTAGGGCACTTGGTGAAATTCTGCTGGACTAGGAAACTATCAATTTTCATATTTTAGGCTCTAGGAGCCTGCTTGAGGCCATATAGTGTCTTATTCAACTTGTAGACTTTATCCTCTTGTCCTGCAACTACATAACTAGGTGGTTGAGTTATGTAGACTTCTTCTTCAAGTGGCCCATTAAAAAATGCTGACTTCACATCCAGTTGATATAGAGACCAATTTATGTTGCAAGCAGCTGCCACAATGAGCCTAACAGTTTCAAGTCTTGCAACTGGAGCGAAAACCTCATTGTAATCCAAGCCATGTTTTTGCAGAAATCCCCTTGCTACTAATCTTGCCTTATACTTGGACACATCTCCATTAGGCTTTACTTTAGTCTTATAGACCCACTTCACATCAATTGGTCTTTTTCCTTGAGGCAAATGGACTAACTCCCAAGTCTGATTCTTCTCAATTGATCTCAATTCTTCTTCCATAGCTGCTCTCCAATGTGAACTTTGTGAGGCTTCATCATGACTCATTGGTTCTGATTCAGCAAGTAGAGCAAAGTGCACAAAATCCCCTTCTGCAGTGATTGTTGTATCAGGATACAATTCATAATCTCTAAGTGTTTGTGGTGCTTGTCTCTCTCTTTGTGACCTTCTGAGTTGCTCTCCACATTATGGTACATCCTCTTCACTTTGTTTGTCTTCAAGGTTCACAATCACCTTTCTTTCACCATTGTCAACAACATTTATTTTCCAATTCCAGCCCTTTGTTTCATCTATCAAGACATCTCTGCTAATCACAACCTTCCTCATTCTAGGATCATACAGCTTGTAGGCACCAGTTGGATGATATCCAATAAGTATCATTGGTTCAGCCTTGTCATCAAGTTTCTTTCTGTTCTGCTCAGGCACATGCCTAAAACACAGTGAACCAAATATTTTGAAATGACTCACATTAGGCTTCTTTTCTGACCATACTTCTTCAGGTGTGTATCCCTGCAATCTCTTAGTGGGACACCTGTTCAGAATATACACAGCAGTAGAAGTTGTCTCTCCCCAGAAATAATGAGGCATTCCCTTCCCTTTCATCATGCTCCTGGCCATGTTCAAAATGGTTCTGTTTCTTTTCTCAGCAACACCATTATGCTGAGGTGTATAGGGAGATGATGTCACTTCATGAATTATCCCCTCTTCATCACAAAATACTTGAAATTCATGTGAGTTATACTCACCACCTTCATCTGTTCTAAGCACTTTGATCACCTCATCACTTTGCTTTTCACTCAACAACTTAAACTTCTTAAAAATGTTAAACACTTCACTTTTCTGCTTAATGAAATAGATCCACATTTTTCTAGTAAATTCATCAATGAATGACACAAAGTAATTGTTACCTCCTAGGGATTTCACTTCAAAAGGACCACACACATCAGAATAGATCACTTCAAGCTTTCTTTTGGATCTGATTGGAATTTCTGACTTGAAAGAATTCCTTGGTTGCTTTGACACACAACACTCAACACATAATTGTTTTGGTATCTCAATTTGGGGAAGACCATGAACCATTTTCTTACTTTTCAATTCACTTAAACTCCTGAAATTTAGATGACCAAACCTGTGATGCCACATCCAGCTTTCATCACTTATGGAAGCAGCCAAGCATTGAAATTCTGCAATCTGAATTCCAATCTTTAATGTTCTGTTTCTTGACAAAGAGGCCTTTAGGATTAGCCTCTTCTTGCTGTCAAATATCTTCATTTGACTGTCCTCCATCTGCATTGAGTAGCCCTTTTCTAGCAACTATCCCAAGCTCAGCAAATTATTCTTCATATTGGGAACATATAGCACATCATTGATAAATGAGTGTTGTTCATCCTTCCTCTGAATCATCACCTTTCTAATGCCTTCTGCAGTTACAGAGCTGTTATTTGTAAACTTGATCTTGCTCTTCACCTTATCATCAATGTTTACAAACCACTCTCTATGTCCAGTCATCTGATTGGAACATCCTGTGTCAAGATACCACAGATTAACATTGTCTTCTTTTGAGTTTGTTGTTGTCATTAGTAACACTTTATCAGAATCAGAATCCTCATCTTGTGCCAATTGAGCCTCATCTGCATTTCTTGGAACCCTTTTATTTCTGCATTCATCTGAAAAATGTCCCCATATCTGACAGTTATAACACTGAATCCCTTTCTTGTTGACTTTCTTCTTACCCACTTTGTGATTCCCTCCACCTTTCTTGTCTGTTTCTTCATTCTGGTTATGATTACCAGAACTGCTGGAGCCCTCACTTGACCCCTTCCACTTATTGTTTTTCCACTTTCCCTTTCCCTTCTTATTCTTGCCACCATCATAGTTGTTCCCTTTGGTTGTTTGGGCTTGCATAGCTTGCTCAGCTGATCTTTGTGAATTTCTTTCATTGAGCCTCATCTCTTGAGCTTCAAGAATTCCTTGCAGTTCTTCAATCTTCATTTCTTCAAGATTCTGGTCTTGTTCAATTGCC
Source organism: Glycine max (assembly GCF_000004515.6). Classification (NCBI taxonomy): domain Eukaryota; kingdom Viridiplantae; phylum Streptophyta; class Magnoliopsida; order Fabales; family Fabaceae; genus Glycine; species Glycine max. The sequence continues at coordinate 9,681,075 of NC_038250.2, forward strand.
ACCACTATATGATCAAATCTTGGTGTCAAGGTTCTCAATACCTTGTCAATGATCCCCAAGTCTAATTGCTTGTCACCATAAGCATTCATTTGATTTGTAATTGCCAAGACTCGAGAAAAGAACTCACCAATGCTTTCTTGATCACTCATTTGTAGAAGTTCATAATACCTTCTCAAGGTCTGCAACTTCACCTTCTTGAGTTTGCTATCCCCTGCATAGGATTTCTCTAGAATATCCTATGCCTTCTTTGCAATATCAGTAGATCTAATTTTCTGAAAATTATTTGTATCTACACACTGATGAATAATGAACAACGCCTTTGCATCTCTTTTCATCAAATCACGGTGAGCCACCTTCTGTGCATCAGTTGGGTTCCTGTCAAGTTCTTGAACCCCTTCTTGCACCACTTTAGTCACATCTTGAAATCGAAAGATTACCTTCATCTGAGCACACCAATCATCATAGTTCTTGCCTTTGAGAACGGGCATAGATGCTGGAAAATTTCCATTCAAGGAAGCCATCTCAATTTCAATATCCAAGGATCTTGAACCTCTGCTCTGGATACCAGTTGTTGGAACAAAGAAGCTCTTCACACACACTCACACTATGCACTCACTCACTCTAAGTTAGAGAATAAGAGAAGATGAATGAATTGATTGAGAAAAAATAGAGGGAACTTAGAATTCTGAATTAAAAATTATGCACTCTCATACATCTCATTCATGATCACTATTATTTTTATACACACTGCACATGTAGCTATAACAACCTTCATAGTTGTCAAACTAACTAACTCCTAACTCCTAACTAACTAATTGAATTACAACATACATCAACAGATACAACCTTATTGTATAATTTATAGGAAGTTCACTTTAAAAAAGTTATCCAAATAGTTGTATGCCATTTTTAAGAGGGAGAAATTAGTATGTAGTTGACGGTTAACATATAACTGAGACTTATTATCTTTTTCTTTTTCTTTTTGTAAACCATATATCTTAATTATATGTCGGATCAAAATTAGCCAGAACCATAACCATAGACGAGCAATAGTTTCAAATTATGTAATAATTTCTCAGGGGTTAAAATTCACTAGACAAATACTAGCAGGCGTGGCGTGAGTTTATAAATAATTAAAGTAATATTTAAATAAATTATTTATTTGATAAATCAAATTTAAAAATATAATTGTTAATAATATTTTATATCATTTTTTATTAAAAGAGATAAAAAAAATTACATATAAATTAAGATATTTTTTATATATCAATATATTTATAAGAGAATATTTTAAAATTAGAGATTAACCATTCAACTAAAATTGATTAACGTGAAGATAAAAGTAAGTGTTGTGTATAAATTTTAAAAGAACAATATAAGAATAAAGTGAAATTGACATAATAAAACAACAAAAAAAAAATATATTTAATCAAAGAAAAATAGTCAATCATAATGGCAAAACACATAAAAATTATATGAATAAAATACCAAAAATTGTTCATTTAAATAGACTTTTTGTATTTTTTCCTTTTGTTGGTGATCTGTTATTGAATTTTATTTTCTTTTATATGCTCCTTTTTAAACTTTTTTTGAAATTGAATAAACTTCATTTGATGATGAAGATGCATCTTTTGACTTTTTGGATGCTTGTAGCTTTAAGCTTTACTTATGACATATTGTTTTTTTTACATTTTTCTTTAATGGACTTTCTTCTTCTTTTGATGATAAAGATGCATCTATTGAATTCTTAGATAATTGTAATTTTGAACTTGGACTTGTGACAGTTTGTTTATTCACCTTTTTTTTCTTAATGGACTTGTTAGATGCTTGTAGCTTTAGGCTTTGACTTATAATTATTTTTTCATCTCACTCATTTGATGATATTTGTTGTGGTGAAGTGGACTCCTTTTTTAATAAAAATATTAATTAGTGGACAAAACTATTAATATTTTGTACAAGAAGTAAAAATGTAAATAAATTATAAATATGGTTACCTATTTAATTTCTTTGAGGAGAGGATCATGCTAAATGATATTTTTTGGGATAAAAGTCTTTGTGATGGTATAGGTTTGAAATCCTTCCTTCAAGTTGTGAGCTTGATTTCAAAATTAAAAGTGTGTTTGCAAAGGGTATACAATGTTGAGGATATGTTAGCCTTATCTGCATGTTGGGTGTGAAGGAGTTCAGATGCTGTTGTGTTTAGAATTTGTTGTGCATCTCAATCGAATATTGTGAATGTTGCTACACCGGTATCACTAGAGACTTTCAATTCTATCTTGAACCTAAAAAAGATTTTAAAAATTGTAATATTTATTTAATTATGTTATAAAAAATAATTCATTATATGCAAATATTAAACCTTGTTGTTGGGTACTTGGATGGTTGTTTGCATTCTCCACAAGTGTATGGATTTCCCTTTTTGTAACTTTCTTTTGACATCTCTCACATGCAACATGATTTCAACCAAACATATCGTCGATCTCATTGACTGTTGCATGAATTGTGAACACAATATCCTATTATTTTATATATGTTAAAACTAAGAAAAAAATCAAGTATTATTGAATTTATGAATATGAAAGTCATGGTAGGTTAGCATACTTGTGATTCTGATACTCATTTCATGGACATTATATATTGCAAAGATCTTCTATTTTTTTTACATTCTCTTGTTACTATCAATGTTGGCAGAACTTGAAGAAAATAGTTCTTTTATTTTATGTTGCTTCATTTTTTAACTACATCAATCAAAGAATTAGAAAAAAACTAACGATTTTGTTTGTTGAATGTTACAAAATGTATAATAAAATAAAATAAAAGAAGGAAGTTCATTTTACCCTATTTTGAACTTTGCACAATCAAGATTGTCTAGGTTGATATAGATCTTTGTACTTGAAGTTGAGTTGATTGAATTACTCATCTGAAAACAATTATTAAAATATAATTGGTAGTAAATTAAAATTATAATAGTAAATAAAATATAAACAAATATTGTAAGTAAATAGTATGATATAGACTTAATTAAATTAAAACTATTTATTTATTAAATAAGTTGAACTAAAAATAATACTTAAGATAATAAAGAAACATCTCAAATAAATAAATAAATATCAAATTAAATAAACATGCTAGTATAAAAATAAAGAGATAGGAAATTATAGATCAATTTTTATTTTAATGTTATTTAAAGATTATATATATATATATATATATATATATATATATATATATATATATATATATATATAAAACTTAATATAAAAATTAAATTTAGAAAAATAATTTCAATTTCCATAATGAAATGACATATGATAATCATTTAATGTAAACATTAAGTACAATTTAACCATCCATTTATCTAGTTATCCATATTTTTTTGCTGAATTATCTATATATATAAAGAATAGTAAGAAAAGAAAAGATATATTTTTTGAGGCTATGTTTGTCCACAAAATAACTTTATTTCTGAAAATAACCGATTAAAAAGGGAGATGTGAAAATATAATATTTTATATTACATTCTATCGTGTAAAAAATATATATATTGATGAATTATACAAAATTATTATTAACAAAATTTATAATTAATGACAAAGTGAGGATAATATATTTACTTTTTTTGTACAAGGTTTTTTTATATTGTGAATAACATTGAAGAAGGGAGAAGGAAAAAAGAAGTGAAATAAATTGATAGGTTAATTAAGATAGATTATACCTGCTTAATAACAAAGCAACCGTGTGTGGACAAGACATAATCAATCAATGCCAGTTAGTCTGGTGACTTTGTCGATCGTGTAAAAGCAAAACCATTAAAACATTTTTTTAAGACCTTAATCAATCATGGAAAGCAAGCCATGGTTTTGTTATAAAAGAAAGAAAGGAGGTAGGTTAACAACATGGTGTATTTTCATTTCTCTTTTTCCAAACATGGAAAGCAAAGCCATCTGTTTCTGCATCAGAGTGCGCAAAAGCAAGAGCAAGGAAAGCAAAGTGAAAGATTTAGAGAAACTCTCCCATGTCAAGCCTAATCACAAGGGAAAAACCAAAGGGTGTACTTCAACAACTCCTGTTGGTGATGGTGGTGGCATCAATGTTCATGGAGCCAACACAGTTGCTAACAATGATGTAGGAGTAGCTGCTGCTGAGATGACTGCAGCTCATACCTCTTTGATGAGTGCCAATGGAGTTCAAGATGGAAGTGGTCATGGTCATGGGGGTGAATCTGGGGCAGATGGTGATGTTGGCTGAAATTTCATACTAAAATATTTTTGTGAAGCAGAAAACTTAGATGCAGTTCTTTAAATGTTTTTGGATGTTTTTGGTATTGTTATTGAATTATAATTGTTGATCTTTAATGCAAACATTTGTCGCACATGTTATTGAAGTGAAACTCCAATTCTGATAAGAAAGTAAGACAAAAATGCCTTAGGAACTACTTCTAAGCTTTATCATTCTTTTAATGCTTGATTGCTTCCTATGGATTGGTTTTACATGTTTGGAGTAAGACTACGAATCAGGAACAACATGGTTCTGCATTGCAATTGCTTGCCTATTTCTCTTTTATTAGTTTTCTACAGTTGCATATGAGATCTCAATTAGGTGGAGACATAAATTCCCTCCTTTATCAGTAGTATATGGTTGATGGTTCTGCTTTTCACATCAACACTGGCAAGAATAAGCTGCTGCTTTCTGAATGGACTTTAAGAATTGGACCCAATTACTACAAAATTGATGGCTGACATTGTGCTAGAGACCATACCATCATTTCGAGATGATTTCAATTGACGTAAAAGTAAGTATAAAATTATATGTGATACATTAAGAAAAGGATTACTTATCTTTTAATTTTAATCTTTTAGACCTTAATTTTTATATTTAAACTTTTTCATGTAATTTGTCTTGTAAACAATTTATGTTGTACAACAAGTAAAAGCCATTTTAATTAAATCCATGAGCCCACGGGACTCACTGCTACCTGACTCCATGCATAGATGTGACATAAGTGAGTAATCACATTAGTGAGTTTGACGTCAAACTTTAATCCAAAATCTTAAAACTCAAGTTTTAGAGTCTTCTTTTCACTATTCAACTTTCTCATTCCTACTTAATGTGAGATTTCACCTCACTTAAACAATTTGAATAACAATTCCTTGTATAATTTTATGACGTAAATACCTAACATTATGGAGAGAGATCATAGCAGAAGCAACAGCATCAGATTCCAAATAAAAATTCAACAATGGAGAATCTTGTTCACATCCATACACTATAACTCCCTGCCCAATTCCTGTTTGTGTCTTGCGTATAACATGTACTCTTTTCTAAAGTTCAGAGATTCCTACCTTTGGGTAAAGGGTACCCCACTTTCCACTAAAATCTATCTCTTATTCTTATACATGCATTTTATCCTCATCAACATTTTATACATAAAATGTTCCCTAACAATCTCAACAGTGCCAAATGCAATGATACATCAAATAGGTTAGCTTATGAGTTATGACATATACTCATGCCAGACCGCATATAAATAAATGAAGAGTCTACACATTATAATGTTTCTTTCTGAAATAGCATTATACATGTAAGATTTGGTTGACCTGCTAAGTAGTTACAGAACATGACAAATGGTCTGCGTGTGTGTGTGGTACATTTAAAAAGTAGACAAAGAAAAGGATATTGGGATAAAAACTGATATATTTTGGTTCCAGTGAAATGGATAGGAACTGAAAAAAATAATTCTATCTAATTCTGTCAACAAACCAAAAGCAACCATAGTCTTATTTCCAATCCCAAGTAGTATTAGATTATGGACAAAACTTAGATATAGGTTTTGAGGATCTTTTATTATTATTTTCCAATCAGAAATAGAATTTTCCTTCCCTATCCTATGCTGATCTTTAATGCAAACTTCTATTATCTGAATTACTAAAGTGAAACTCTAATTCTGATTAGAGAGCAGCATAAAAGTACCTAAAAAAACCGCATCTAAGTTTTGTCTTCAGACTACTATTATACATGAGTAATGAAAAAAGAAAAGTTGGGTGTATCCGATTCTTGTTAATCGTTGCTTTTGAAAAGCAAGATTCCCTTCACCACATTAACATTTTGGGTGGTAGTTCCACCATACACACATTTTAGCATAACAAAAGCAAGCCCTAAGAGAACCAAGGTAATTCAGTCACCATCTACCTTCTAAATGGAGCATGGAGATATCAGCAGGAGGAGCAGATTTTCCTCTTATGAGAGAGAGTGGCAGCCATAAGCTTGGTGGTTCTAGCTGTGGCGTCTCCTCTCTATATAGACCATAGACCAGAGAGTGAGTTGGAAGATGATGAGCAATCCCTAAGTTTTGCTTTTTGGTTGGCCCTGTTGCTCTTTGTATTGATAATTGCCATAGCTTTATCAGCTTTTCTCAACCGGAACTTCACCAGGTTCCATCGTAACTGGATTCAGAGTTGGTGGTTCTTTTGGTGGATTATTTTGATTCTTATTGTTCTCTTACTGGTTTTGAAGTGTAAAGCGTCTGTGTAAGACAAGATGGCATGCTCAAACTCTCTATAGTAAGATATGCAATAACTTTTTTTTTCTGTTGTGTTTGTGAAGAACATAGCAAACAACTTAATATTGACTGATTAATCATCCTCTATATCATTATTTAGTACATCTTAGGAAGTTTTTTGTTTTTCCTATTGGTCTAGTTTTTTTTATTTAGAGGAGCCAAGGCATATTTGTAAGCCTTTTAAGAATTAAGATTATTACTTCAGAAATTCTTCATGAATGGCATGCTTTTATAACATCATATATTTTTCTCTTCACAAACAACGGGGTGAAGCTCAAAACAAAACACACCTATTTCACCTATCCTCTACACTCTGGGCCTTGGGGCATGTGAAGCCCTCATCAGATAAACAAAACAGTAGTGGAGACAATTAAAGGACGTAGAATCACTTTAGCTAATTTGCAGTATAATTAGTTTTCCTGTAGAATGCACTCAATGCTGAGTGGCAGACATGTAGAAATTTGTCTTCCTAGCGTTGACTAATCCAACCAATTATGCACCGTATAATAAGCATGGGCATGGTTTGCAAGGTTGATTTACAAAAGCCAATACCATAAACTTCGTACTAAACATAAATTATATCAAACAATTGGCTTGAATCTCTGCACATTTAATAATAAAAAAATCCTGAATCATGTGGAAATCCATCCGATTCTGTAAGTTTAGGATGATGAAACAAAAGTAAATGCTATCAGAACTAAAGTAGTAGCAAATAGCCACATCCTTCTGAGTGGAGGTCAATCATGAGCACAGCTGCACTCATCATTAGCTCCTAAAAACAAGGTTTTGATATTTTGTTTTATAGCCAAAACCAAACACAAAAGGCAACGCTGATGTTAAGTTTACCACTGCTGAAAAATGCCTGTTATCACAGCAACCAAATTAACCGCAGGGGTATATCACTAACTTACACTGCAAAGTTTTGTTGATTATTTCACATACGAAAATTTAGAGAAAAAAACATAAATGAAGAAAATGCAAGTGAACACACAACGAGGATACAAAACAATCGGATCACATCATAAGATAATACATACATGCATTTCTGAAACAAATAGATGGGGCGTAAGGAAGGCAGCAATGCCAGCTACCACTGCTAGTTTCTTAAGCCCTTTTGCATGGATAAATTTGAAGAAAACAACAATCAATTGTTACTGGTTACTAAACTTTTTATTAACTTCATTTTGTCCCTAAACAAATGTTAAGCCTTTTTGAATCCTATACATTTCACCGGTTAACAAATTTAGTTTGTCCCTAAACAAATGTCAAGCCTTTTTTAACCCTATACATTTCACCAGTTAACAAATTTAGTGCTCACTGCCAAATTACAGCGTTAACTGACACAAGACACATTTGCACCCCTAGTGACTTATGGCATTATAAGGAATTTGACAGACAATTATGTATCTTTTTTTAACTATTAATTTATTTAATAGTCTGACAACATCAATTAGTTTAAACTGATAATGAGGTAAAAACGCATATTAGACTCTTGACAACAGGAGCTAAAACTGTTTTAAACAAGTATATTGACCAAAAACGTATAACTAACCCATTAAAATATGCTCACGAAGATATTTTCAGAATTGGCAGTAATATTCTTGCACCTCAGTGGCGCTTAATGCATTGCCCTACTATACACCAAAAAGGAAGAAAATAAAAGAAAAATGTAAAAAACACACTATTTGAACACACTTCATTTATTGAAAATTACATAATATTATGGATCATCTTATTTAATGTTTCTCTTCTAACTTTATAATTTTTAATAAATTTTAACAGCATGGAGTGCATTAGAGAAATGGAACTCCTTCAAAATTAATATAGCCAAGTAAAAAAAATGCGTAAACCAAATTAAAAATGGCAGTATACGATAAGTACAATTACAGCATAAACAATGGAATGTCATGGCAAAGAATGGATCAGAAACACCTATTTACAACAACAAAAAAGGTTAGACTGTTTTAGAATAAAATATGTATCAACAAAATTGAAATGTAAAATTTACAATAGTAACAAGTATAACAACGACAATTTATTTATATCAATCCATTGAAGATAAACCTGATTTCTATATATGCCATACAAACAAACAATAGCAAGTTACCCATTTACAATACATGAGGATACAACCAGATTTATTACCAAGTGTGTCTTCACTCCAAGTGAAAACCACTGGAAAATTTCACAGATCCCTGACCAAGTTTATGAAGATGACAAGCTGCTGAATATACGCTTCAAACTAGAACATGCTGCACGTAATCTTCCCATGCTCATTGAGCATATCTGTAAAGCACCATAAAATATGACAAATAGTCAAACATCGAACACATTCCATATGAAAAGGTTAATCAGCTAAAATTAATTATAGAACGAATCCACATTCTACAGCTATTTGCTGTTACCTTTGGACAGAAGCGAACATCAAGAGTCTCCAGCATAGTGCATTTTGATATAGCAGCCTCAACAGCTTCCTCATCAATGTTGCAAGACTAAAAAACCCAAATACCACTCTCCATCAAAACAACTAAATATAATTAATAAAGCAAAAGAAGTCATGGTACACTAATGAATCAAAAGACAAGTTGCAAGCATTAGACTATAAATTTAAGTTGAATTCACAATTGTCAAAATTACTCCAGATCAAACACATTTCATCTGTGCCTAATTACAAGTGGACAAAGGCCAACCACAAGTTCAAACATTTTTTGTGAAAATGTTAGCAGTCCATTCACAGTTATGTGGAACTTGAAAGGGAGCAGGACAACCCAAGCCAAAAGAACAAAGCAAACACAACGCAATAAAGTTCACATGATGGCTGTAATGCATAAACCTAAGACATTACCTCATACTCAAACACGGCTAGAATAAGATTTAACAGCAAGAATCTATTTAAATTGGAAAACAATTACCTGAAGGAACAGACTGGTCAATCTCGGGCACTCTAGCTTCAAAACTTCCAAAGAGGAACAATTGCTGAATAGAGAAGTTAAAACATTATCAACTGTTACGAGAAGGATAGAAATCAACCCAGTTATTACTTATTAGAGCCAACCATACCTTAGATTAAGCCAGCTTAGGTTGAGACAAGCTACATCAACTTCCTTCAAATTAGCTGATAGAGAAAGGTTTAAAAACAACAAACGTGAACAATGTGCCGTTGATGGAATGAAAACCTTCCGAATGTTTGGACATCCCACACAGTTTAGGTTCTGCAGTAACCGGGTGGGTTGCTCACTTAACTTGTGGACATTTTCATGGGAAGTTGCAATAGATAGGACATTTACACCAGGCAATTCAGCAATATGCCCACGACTGCATCCCCAGTTTAAATCATGCATATTGGCACAGCCATTCAAGCTCACACGTGTAAGGTGTCTGCAGCAAGAAAGAAGTTCCTCTATGGCAGACTGACACAGTGTTCCATAAGACAAGTCCAACTCCTGAAGTGCTGGTAAAGCACCTTTGTAAAGAGGCTCAAGTGATGAGTCAGTGAGATATTTGCATGCCTGCAACTTTAATACCTTCAAGAAACAAGGAATAACAATCAGAAAATGGCTAAGAGAATAATTACAGAAAGGTAAATTTATCATTTTATTACCATTGGTCTAAGTACCAAGGAATATATGTATGTATAATAACATTAGATTTGATTTGACAACTAAAATCTTTTCTCTCACCCTCGTTTTCGAATCATTATTTCAATTTCATAATTTGGCAGTTTAACAACCACCAAGAAATTTGTGGTGGTTTTACCTAATGGAGTTCAGACAATTGATAGCAGGGACCAAAACAGAATCAAAAGTGCATGTATAGGGACTAAAATGTGTAGTCTCTACATATAGGGACCAAAACATAAAAAAAGTGCAAGTATAAGGAACCAAATGAATAATTAAACCAATGAATTTTATTTAAAGTCAACATAAAATGAGGTAATAATTATGAGAAATGGATCAGACCTGACTCACTCCCAAAAGCTGACTTAAGGGAGGAGGATTGCACATGTCATATAAGAGGAGTATACTGGTTACATTCCTATCCAATGTGGAACATCATAACAACAATTATTAAAAACTTCATGGAATTAAAGAATCATCCAAATTCCAAGATATACCCAGCATCCAAAAAATTTAATCATTATTACCAATTATTTTGTACATACAAGTGAACCAAATTAATATCACAATTTCATTAGAGTATACTGGTTACATTCCTATCCAATGTGGAAAAAAAAAACTTCGTACCCCATTGCCCAGAGGCTCTTCGCTATGCGAAGGTATGGGGGAGGGATGTTGTACGCAGCCTTACCCTTGTATATGCAAAGAGGCTGTTTCCGGATTCGAACCCATGACCAACAAGTCACCAAGGCACAACTTTACCGCTGCACCAGGGCTCGCAACATCATAACAAATTAATATCACAATTTCATTAGGTGCTATTAAAATTATTTGTCTGACTAAAATTGGCAGCACTATTCTTGAGCGCGCAGGTGGTGTGGTGGCACTCTACAACCATTGTGATATTTGTAACATGTCACATTGAAGTAAAAATGAGCATGAAAATAAATGGTAACTCTAACCTTTAGCTGTGAACAAGACTCAAAAACAGGCTGCAAATTGACCAAAAAGGTGTATGATAAATCCAGCAGGGTCAAATTTGGGAGCCGACGCAAAGAACAAAGTCCATCTAAACCAATTGATGGGCATGACATCAATATTAATGACTCAATCAATGGGCATGAGGCCGTTGTGGCAGACAAACATTCATCAGTAAGTTGGCTGTATGCCAAAAAAAAAAATCAGTCCACATACAGGCAGGATACAAAAAAAATAATAAATGAACCATCACCTGCAAAAGGAAGCATCCAAAGATGTCAAGAGAGGACAATTAAGTGATGCTTCAGACAGTACACCACATCCTTTCAACTCAAGTGAGACCATAAACATGGCTTCTATGCTGAGTATATTCAATTTAGGACATATTCCTAAATTGAGAGACCGAAGGCCAACCTAAGAAAGCAGGTGAAGAAGAAATGAACTTAGCAACTGTATATCATACATACCACAAAAATTCTTTACGTCATTATGTACATTTAGTCCCAAGCCTTAACCCAAAAACGAACCCTTTGATTGCAACGCACAAACTAGTTCTTAAACCATGGAAACAGAAAAATCCACAAGCAGATTTTGTATTAAAATTCAGTATTAATTATAGATTTAGCATATTTGGCAAAATGATCAAATCAAGCATAAGAATTCAAAAAATTTAACCCACAAAAAAAGTATAAAGCAACTAAGATATCAATGCAACTTACAGGACAAAAGGAGGCTTTTTCCAAATGATCACAACCATCCAAAATGACTTTCTCAAGGTTAGGGCATGTGAGCTCAAGAGCAGTGATCGCCCGACAACCACCAAGGGAAAGACTGACTAAAGTGGTGCTGATGAACCGAACTGATTCCAAGCTCTAAATTCAGTAAAACACCAAAGTTCAGTAAAAAAAAAAAAAAAAACGAAGTCCAAAACATTTCACCAATAAAATCAGCAATAAGAAAAAGCAGAAATTCAAAGGAACCTAATCTCTCACAAGTGCAACCACCAGAAAAATTGAGAGACATATAAACATAAATAAGAAAAGGATGTTTTGTTGGTTAGTAGGGAAGCTATTGTCAGTTGGAATTCTATAACTGTTAGCTGCTGGATAGCTGCCTATAAATAAAGCGTGGCTGATGTATTTTACACTAAGACTGATAATCAAGAAGTGCAGTGCGTAAAGGACTTTTCAGCACCAGCTAAGAGATCCATGGTGAAACAAATAGTGTCCAATTAATTCATTGAAATACTAACATCGTGACAATACGTCATGCATCTGTTTCCACTAATTTTGGTAATATTTGTAATTTGTAATACCTCAATTATCTCAAGCACACTAGCTCATTTACGTGTAGATATCAAGAAAACCCCTTCCAAAACTTGTAAAGTTAGTAGTGATCAATGTCACAGATTAAAAAATATGATTGATGATATCATAAAATATAGCTCCACAGGCCAAATTTTCAACTTACTAGTCATGCCACACCTACTAGATAAGTGGACTAGAAAAACAAGTAGAATATGGTAAATAGCACCAATGTGTATCACAAAATTCATGTAATTTGTCAGTATATACTACTAGCACAGATCATGGATAAGCATTTTGATCCAGCCAAGTGTCAAAAAAAGGGGACATATTTCAAGTACCTCACAATTATCAAGAACTAGTGATTTCAGCATAGGGCATCCTCCACCATCACTAAAAACATCACATATGGAGTTTGTCAAAGATTCACATTCTGAGAGGTCCACTTCTTGTAAAGATTGGCATTGCAGTGCTAGCGTGGTTAAACTATCTTGCTTTTGCAATGCTAATTTCTGCATCACCAGAAAGTCCATCCTTTAACACTACTATAGTATACATGGGCATGGAGGAAAAAACAACAGACATGATTACAAGACATACTTGAAGTGAATTTGAAGTGATGTTGATACGATGGAGTGCAGGGCAGTTTGATACCAGTATAGAAGAAAGCATCATAGTCCTCAAGTTCAAATCAGCAAATCTGCCAATTGAGCAATTCAAGAAAATAAATTAGAAAAGACTACCGAAAAACAGGGATAGGGTGTGGAATTAAACAAGTACACAGGCAACCAAGAAAGTCAAAGCCAATAATAGAATTACAATACTTTCTGGCCAGAAAGAAAAATGAAGCAGAAACCTACTTGCGACAGTGTACCAATCTAATAGTTTGCAAACGAGGAAGATCCAAAGACACTGAAGTCAACAGGCTGCAATTGTCAAGCTCCAAAACCTGCAGTAGCAGTGGCACCGTTTATTCATCCTGGAAGTCTATACTCAGTAATTCAGACACAACTAATTTCTAGTATCTAAGACAAATAACATACCTCCAACATATAACTATGAGCTATTGCAGCCATTGAGGCAGAAGTAATTCCCTCGCAACTATGAAGCTTTAAAACTGTTAACATTGGCAGTCTAACAGACTACAAAGATAAAACAAACAAGTGAGCAGCCATGACAAACAAAGCCAGAAAACCTTATTTAATCTATATATACAAAAATGATTATAGACTATATAGCACACCTCCAAAGATATGTTTGAGCAGTATGATGCATCAAGAAAACTAAGGTTGGCACAACTCAACGCGATTTCACGCAGAGTTTCATCACTGACACATGAACAATTTGACATGTCCAGTGAGACCAGTTGAGGACATGAAGTTGCAGCAGCTCGTATTGCAGCATCAGGAAGTTTGTGGCAAGAGCCTATATCAAGCTCATGCAAAAGTGGACAATTAAGCACAACCTGTGCCATGTTACTGCGCTTCAACGACATAGTTTCAAGTTGTGGACACCTGAAAAAGAATAAATAATCTCAATTTAATTGATCAGCAAACTGACAACTAAGTGTCAGTTAAGCCATAAAACATATTTACCTGACTGCTATTCGCATTACACGGCATTTTGTCAATTGAAGATGACACAATCTGTCATGATTAATAGTTATCTCCTGAATGCCATTGCCTAGTGTAGAATCATTGATATTCAATCTTCTCAACATAGAACAATCAGCTAAAGCATGGAAAAAAGTATCAGCTATCTGTCCTCTTCCTAATGTTAGAACCTCTAGATTCCTGAAAATGATGATAACAAATCAGCTGGCATCCAAGATATAACTTGATTGACTGCAATACTGTATGTCAAATACCTACCTTAATGAACAGATGGCCTTCATGACAAGCAAGTAAATAGCAGAACCAGATATGCTCACTGCTGTGGCATTAGGATAACGCCTACACATGTCCTCAACTGTAAATTCATATTGAGTTCTAATAAGCACATTAACCAACAAAAAGGTTTAAATAAAGCAAGACTTTTACTTGTAGTCATCATGTATATGTTATAACATTGCAATGGCGTATTAACAGCACGTTGCAGCTGGAGGCCACTACAAATTTAAAGTAACCCAATTTTGCCCCCATTTTCTGAATTTTCCAACCCTTCCTTTCATATTCTTGTCATTTTCATGACACATGTGGCATCAGAAAAATTGGAAACGATCTTTCACATTTAAAGCAAACCTCTGTTCATCTTTCATTGTTTTTTATTTTCACCCTCTGTTCTGCTGCTCAACTTCCTACTTAATGTTTTGAATAGGATAAATTATTCAGGTTCGGCAAACAATCTTGGTAAAGCAGCCAACCTGTTAAAGCATTTAGGGATTTTGAGGCTAGTCATTTCACTCTACTATCAAGGATTGATAACTTTACTTCTACAACATAAAACTAAAAACTTCCACAAATAACAGCTTACTACAATATATATATATATATATATATATAGGCTCACATTGTTCGACAGATATGTTCCGATCTTCAAAATTCAAACTTTTCCAGAAATCTTCATGAGCACTGGCACCTCGCCACTGCTTACAAATCCTGGCAGCTTTGCAGAGATTGGGATGATCCAAAAACGAAAAAACCTAAATTTCACGGATACCAAAAGAGACCATAAGAGATAATAAAAGGAAAACAGACCCACAAAAGGGTGAATTTTAAAAATCATACCCAGGTACCACAATAAGCTAAATTCACTTAAAAGAGAAAGAAACAGCACCAAAAAAAAGATTTTTTTTTTTTCATTTTTACACGTGAATTACCATATGCAACAGGTCATCGGTGAGATCCATTCTGACCTCTACATCTTCAACTTTCGAGATATCACTATCATCTCCCTCACCCTCTTTCACAATGCTGGAATCAAAGCCACTACTACTCTCCTCAACAGCACCCATCAATGCAAATGCATCATAACAAGTCTCACCGTTGGGTCGAAGAGTACCTTTAATATGGTCATAATCACCGTATTCATTAGATGCACCGCACTTTCCGGCATGCGTTGAAAAGTTACGCTCCCTGCAAAAAAAAAACGACAAAATCCACAATCAATCGTCACTGAAAAACCGCAAAAAGGAAAAAGAAAGAGTCTTTAATATTAGTTTCGAGTTCAAAAGCTTGAACAATCGTCACTGCAAACAACGCCAGACACGTCATCATCGTTACAACAAGCAATGCACACACACTCAAGACGCGCGTTTCGCGCAAACTCACTCGAAATCCGCGTAGAACTTGGCGCGCTTGTGGCTCGAATCGCGGCTCTCGCCGCCGGCGGCGGGGGTTTCCGAACATGCGGCGGCGGCGGTGGAGCTGCTCTCGCCGGGCCACGAGCCCAATGCATCGGTGCGCGCCGTCGCGAATTGCTCGTCGTCGCCGCCGCGGGTATTGTTTCCGTCGTCGTCGTCGTCGGAAACGACGTCGTTTCCGAAAATGTCGTCTTCCTTCATAGGTTTTGGAACGTTGCGCTCTTCTTCTTCTTCTTCAGTGAAGCATAGCCATGGAAAGCACCAAAGCTTCATGCACTTGAACTTCTGGGTGTCGATCTAGCGCATTTGGAGAAGGAATTGAAGAAACCCTAACCGGCGAGAGCGGAAATGGGTTTGGGGGAAGTGAGAAAAAATGGGATATTGAAGGTAGAGAGAGAAAGTGAAGAGAGAGGGTTGAATGGATCTGATCGGATCTTGGGAGGTGCTCTGCTGGTTTTCTTGGATGTTGTTCTTTTTTCTTCCTCTGTCTGGGGTTGCTCTGTAACGGAGCAAAATGAAAAATTCGTACTTTTTGTGCGCAAAACTGAAGGAGAGAGAGACCCTCACAACGATGCCGTTTCATGCTTCTAGTCCTGACATCCAGTTTTTTTTTTTTTATTACATTTTCCCGTATTTTTAGATGAATAATACTTAATGAAAATAAAATATCTATTTCTAGACTAAAAATGTCGTTATTAGTCATAAAACAGGCAAATCAACTAGCCTGAGCGTGGACACTCATAAAAAAATTTATTAACTCACGAGATATTATTTTCTTTTAATTAAAAATTTTAAATTTGAGTTTTGAATATTTAATTATGTCAAATATTTGGAAGGATATTGGGGGGATTTTTTAGTCTAAAATCTCTAAACTAAAATGTGTTTATTTAATATATATTCGATCTTTATATATGCATTATTAGTAATTAGTAATAAGATATTAAATAGAATTTTATTTAAAAATTATTATTAATTAAACTTTAAACTCTTTATTTTGAGATAAAAAATAATAATAAAATATCTAAAAATATGAAAAGGAAGCAATAGTAAATAATTTTTTAAAATTTAAATTGATCATCACTAGTGCTAAATCATCTTGTATGAAAATATTTCAATTTAACTAGTAATCTTCAATTCAAATCTTTAAAATGTTGATGTGTTACATACTTTTTTGTATTATAGAGATATATCACCTTACATTTATATTATATTTTATGCACATGTAAAGGTGGAGTTTGAACCAAAAATTTGGGTGAGACGAAATAAAATTTAATATATAAATTTACATTATATATAAATTTTAAATTATCGTGTAAACACAAAAAATCATATAAGGCATCATAACAAAAAGCATAATGTCATAATACACCTTATATAGTAAAAAAATAATATACATAAGTGGATAGTTTGTCTCATGCCTCTCTAGACTTAAATCAAAAGTTGTAATAAACGATTATGTGCATCTTCAAACCATACCAAAATGCACTCACCACATCGATCAATATATTCACTTTGCCAATACAATAAAATGATGGATCAAATTTTTTAGACATATTATGATATCAAGTAAAATTAAGTAAATGATAAGAAATTACCTTAAAGTGCAACTTTGCGCTTTTAGAGTAGCTTGAAATCATCAATAATTGAATCTAAACTAAAACTTGAAGAAATCTCTCTTTCAATATAAATTATCAGCCAAAAACTCAGCTTCCATCTTGTTTCTCAACTTAGACTTGGTGATTTTTATTACTTAAAAAGATCTTTTAGTTGTATTTGTAACATTAGGTTTTTCGTAATTATTTTATAAGTGATTTAATTGCATTGGAAGAGGAATTAAATTAAATTTAAGTGCTAATTAATTATGAGATGATGGTGTCTCGTACTTATATGTATGTTATGTTACATATGTAAAAAAAAATCCTTGTTTTAGGTGCGAATAGTAAGTTTTAGAATATTTGGATATAGACAAATAAGCCTTGAGTCACGATAACAAAGTGAATGAGCTTAAGAAGTGATGGGGTGTGAATAGAAAAAAGAAAAGAATCATATACTCAATTTTATTGATCCAAAACTAAACCATAACACAAAATGCTAGGGGTTTGCAACCAAACCAATTCATACCGAACTGGTTTGTAACAGAATCAAACTAGTTTGAAAAAATAAAATCGACCTAGTTTTTTTAACCAAAGAGGTCTAAACTAAACTGATTTTTTTTATAAAAAAAAATAGGTTCACTACTGTTAACTCATTAACAAGTGCATCAAATTGTCACAAGTAGTAAAGTAAACGGAAGTCCGAGTGTCGAGTCCACGAGGACTTTGTTTGTACTTAGATCGATGCAAACTCAATTTTCAAGCAATAGAAGAGATAAAGAATTGTAAGTGAAAAATTAAAGGGAAAGAGTAAAAGACAAAAAGATAAGGAAATTAAACAATAATTTGAATGTGAAAGATGAATTCATAACGCAAATGTGTTGGGACCTAACATGTCAAAACTACTTGTGATGTAATGTTAATAATTTTTCTCTATCTAACATTATCCCAATTTTTATCCGCATCTACTTTGATACTCTATCTTTTGTTCCCCACATGAAGAGTATAATTTATCTATTTTTTTCCCAGATTCATTTGCAAAGATAAAACAGTAAATCACATTAAGAATAGAAATGCATGAAATAGGCTAAACAAATATCACTTTATTCCTAGATGTTTGTTTTTGGTAAGTTTATCCTTGCATTGTTGCATGTGTGATTTGTGTCTGTGATAATCTTGTATTTGATGTATGTGGGGAGTAGATAGCTAGGAGGAGGTTCATGCCTTTCAAAGGCTTCATGGATATGCTTGTTGGAATTTTGTGTTTCAACAGTTAATGTGGGATAATATTTAAGATAGTTATAATAACTATTTATCATTGTTGGTCAAATTAAGTGAGTCAATTAGACTACTAAATAAGGTGATATGAACTTAAATGAGTAGATGTTGGTGTTGGCTCATTAAGAGATATCGGGAACACTATTAGGTTAACACACTATAAGAAGAATATGATTCTCAATATACTGAACTGTCACATATAATGTATCTTCTCCTTATATAAAGAGTTATGAAAGTCCTATTATGGAATAAAGAGATTCTAGTTGAGGAAGAACCATAAGGTTGTCAACTACATTATTCATCGATTGTTCGTGATTCAATGATTGTCAAAGAACACTTTGATCAAGAACCAACTATGGATTCAAATATTTTACATTAATTCTTAATAATCAAACATGTTGTAGATCTTAAGACTTGTGATTTTTTCTTCCACATAAAGAATATTGAAATAAGAATTAATGACTAAAATACCAACTATGCATACTTAGACGTGAAAACGTGGTTTTTGTTTCCTTATAGTTACGCATAATGTTGATTGACTCATAATTATGTAGTTATCTTTGTATAGATGTTTAGGCTTATATGCATATTTTAAGGGTATTTGAGTAGCTCTGATGTATATGTTCATGTTATATTGAAGTGTCATGGGGCACATAGTATTTCTAGTTTTGTGTGTGTATCAATTTTTCCATTTTGATATCTTGCGCTTTAGTTTTTTGGGCCATTAAAATGCAAAAAGTTTATAAGTATTTTCATAAAAAAAATTAATAGAAGAGTTTTAAAGGAATTAAAATAAATAATCAGGTAGTAAACTTCAGACTTTTTGATGTTGCTAAACATACATACAAATCTTAAATATATGATGAATTCATTAAATTTGATTCTTGACCGACATCAATAATGAAATGTTGAAGTTGAAATTGCAAATTAATCTTTTCCTATTCGTTGAAATTCATGGAAGAACATTTTTCTACATTAAAAGCTTTGTAATAGTCATTAGGAATCAACACAAAGCTTAGAGTTAACAACTCCATCGCTTGGTCATTAAACCTATTATTCAACTCTTGCAATTGTTTGTCAATTGTAATAAAAAGTACTTCCACTATAAAGTAATGTCCTTGCCTTGCTACATAAGGACCATCAAATTTGTTTTTCACACAAAAAATGTCATATTTTTTAACAACTTATCACAACCATTTTCTTTCAAGTTTTGAATTAGTGTTTTTGTAGAACATAAAAAATGCATGACATTAATTGATGTTGTAAAGCTTAACAAATAACATTTTTTGTCCCTATAATTTCTTTCATCAAATACAAGATCAATACAAACTTAAATAAAGTTAAGCTATTATAAGCACCATCTACATGCCTACATTGAGAATAAGTTGACTTGTCAACAATAATTTTTTGCAAAACAAAACAAGTTTTACCATATAAATTTATCAAGCTAAAATTGGAAGAGAAATGAGATCTTCAATGAGTATCCCCATCTTGTTTTAAAGTACCAATTTGATTTGTCCATTTACTAGTTTCAAGATCATCAATTTCAAATAGATGTGCAATTTCATCTAACTTGAGAGCTTGCAACTCATCATGGTGCTCCCTGGAAGAACAAATAATATTAATAACAAAAGTCGATTATAAAAAGAATTGATGAATTGAAATGACTTCTCTTGATGCAACAATTAAGACAAGTTATAACTGATAAGCAAAACAATGAATGTAATATGCATAAGGACAATTATTCAAAAATAGTATTTGTAAACTATTTTATTCTCCTCTCATGTTGCCAGAACCATCATACTCTTAACCATGATTATTAGAAACATTAAGACTATGTTAGGAAAGTATAACACATAATTCTTCCTTAAAAGTTAATGTTGTAGTATCTTTAATATGCACAATATCCTGCTTGTATGAAATCATTTTTAGCAACAAATCCCAAAACAAGAACCATTTGTTCCCTTTTTTAATTCATTATGAGCTTCATCAACAATTATGCAAAATTTAGAATCACCAATTTTCTCACAAATATGGTTCTTCACTTTGCTAGGAAGAATATGCAAGACCTCTTTTTGAACTTGATATGAAGTTTACGTATATGGAGCATTTTTTCAACACAACTTTTGCAACTTCATCATTTTATGATGCTAAGAGTTTTATCATCTCAAGAAAATTGTCTTGGTTTCTTGATTCACTAGGTCATCATTTCCCCTACAAGCACAAGCTTGGAATGTTAAATAATGAATGCTATCAATTGAAGTCTTTTGAAACGTTGATTCTTCATAATTTGATTTGAACTTTACATATGAATAACATTCATAATATGTCCATCTTGATTCAACAAGTCTTGATAAGCTCTTATTGTGTTGTTATGTGGTGAGCAAAGATCATTTCCATTGTAGTTAAGAAAAACATTTTTCTTTCCATTGTTAACTTCCCCCAATTTCTAAGACTTATAGCAATGAAAACATCTAATTTAGGGTATGCTTGGACTTTTGCTAGATCAATAACAAGGTAAGCAATATACAAGATCTTCAAGAGAATACTCAAGCCATGAAGGAAAAAGGCTAAATGAGGTGTATTGAAACCGTCTTGGATGATTATCTTTACCAGACAATAGATGCATTTGACATAGATTCATTTTAAATAAAGTCTGTCAAAATTCAACCACTTTGTTGGTATTGCCAAATTTGAAGGAGCTCGTCACGGTCTTATTCAATGGCTATGTTTAGCTGAAAAACTAGCTAGAAGTTGAAAAATTAACTAGAAGTGGGAAAGTTAGTTGGTAGCTGAAAAACTAAAAATTTAGCTTATTAAATTATAAGTATCCAGACAAATGAAGCAGTTAAAAGGTGTAAAATGACATAAAAATAATAAAATAATAATTTATTTAAAAAGAGTAACTAGGAAATTAAATAAACATATCGAGGATAAAAATGAAAGAGAATATAAAAAATTAAAAGTTAGAAGCTAACATTTTAAAAATGTTACTTCAAGTAGTGTTTTAAAAAAAATGTTAGAACCTACTTAGAAACTTTTCAAAAAAACTTATTTATTGAACGGTCAAATCAACTTTTTAATTAATAAAAAACTAGAAACTAATTGGAATGTCTTACAAATTCTCAAATTCATCACATATAACTAAATTTAATAATTAAAACATACTATCAAAACATAAAAAAGATTTAATAATAAAATCTCAATTTATTTTAAATGAGAAACTCCACTTAGAGAGAAAACATAATTGATTTAAAACTAAATTTAGTATACAGTGATGTGCAAATAGACAATTTATAGAAAAGTTAATAATGTTGAAATAGACAAATTCACTTGTTTTAAATGTTAAAATAAATATTCAATATGACAATACATATGGTCTACTCTTTAATTTGTATTTTAACTTTTTTTTCGTTTTGTGTAAAAAAAATCATTGTCCAACATGCGAGTAATCTAAGAAAAATTTCATATAATATTTCTTTTGGTAAAAGATATTTTTCATCTCTAAATGAATTACTATTAAAACTTAAAAATCAACACATTCTCACCTCCAGTTTTTTAAAATAGTTTTATTTAGTTTTTAGGTAAATATCACATAATAAATTACATACTAATTAACATTAAATATTTTATCATTAGGTAATTATTTATTAATTAACCTTTATTAGTTAATATTATTTATAAACATTAAATATTCAATATTATGTAATAATTAATTAAAACAAAACAACTAACAAATGTAACAAACCATTGTACCAAATTAAATTATGTCAAGAGAATGTTAGAAATTACAAAACAAAATGGACACATCCTTCAAACATAAAAATGATTTAATAATGAAATCTCTTCAATTTATTTTAAATGAGAAACTCCACTTAGAGAGAAAAAAGTTATACAAAACTTAAGTTTAGTAGTGTGTAAATATACATTAAACTTAACTTTTTCTTTCACCAATATATTGAAATAAAAATATTATTTTAATTATAGAATGAAAATTATTACATGTGAGAAAAGTTAATATTGTTTGAGACATAAAAATTGTCTTAATTTAAATGTTAGAATTAAGGTTATTGCTTTGATGGATCACATTGGTAGGTGGTCCATTTTGGACCATAAATTTTGGCCTTGGATCAATCTCATGTTAATAGGCATATCTTGCATCTATCACACTAGATTATTCTTCTTTTGTGTAATCCTGACGCTGGCCACTACTAGTCATCGTCGGAGGTGATGTTTCAACTTTTTTTCTTTCCACCAGCCTCACCCTAACCACATTTATCTCTCTCATCCTCCATCATGCTGCGGCAAAATGACATCAGAGGGGTGGTTTTAGAAACTTTTTCCCTCATAGGGTCTCTTTGCAAACTTTTTTCGGAGGACGTTTTTTTTAAGGGATCCCACCAATACCAATAGCGGGTTCAGGTATTCCGTCAACACCAAAAGCGACTTCTTCATGCATGGGGTTCCGCCACTCCCATTGGCGAGATACCCCATGCCCCCACATGCTTTTTTACCCAAGCATCCATTAGCGCATCCATCATCATGCAGTTTCCGCCAATCAAAGTGGCAGAATTGCTGCTGCTGCTGATCCACGTTGATCCGCCAGTTGGTCTGGCGAGATTTGTGAAGGAAAAGAAAAAAAAAGCTGGTTCTGCCATTAAAATTGGCAGTATTGGTGCAGGCTACTCCAGTGTGTCATGAGGGTAGGTTTCAGTTCATGCATGGTTGTGTCTTTTTGATAGGGTTCATAGGCTTTTCAGAAAATAATGAAGAAAAAATTAAATAGGGTTTCAGAAATAACAGGCTTTAATTTATTTTTTTTACGTTGTAAGGAAAGTTTTTCCTTTGCCTTTAAATACTACGAGTCTTTGCACCTACAATACCGCATTCTTCTCTTCTCTTCTGATTGTGTTTTGAGTTTTTGGAGTTAAAGTTTGTGGTGTTTGAAACAAAATTTGACTGGTGGTGTGGTGGTGGTGTTATTCAAAGCTTCAATTAGGTATGATGTAAATTTTTATATTATTATTATTATTATTCAATTTTAGTTAGTAATTGTTTTAGTTAGTAATGAATTGAGTTAATAATTATATTACTTAAATTTTCAATCAGGTAATATAATTAGAATTAATTGAAATATTTGACGAAGAAGAAGCCATTAATACTACACCACAAAAATTATGTGTTTAGTTTAAAAAATTAATATTGTCTTCTAAAGAAAAAAAGTCTCCCTACTTATTCATATTCAAATATATTTAAATAAAGATTATATTAATACCAAATTCTCGTCCTAAGGCTTGTCAAAATACACTTAGGATTGTAATTTCAACATCTCAATTAAAAAATCTAAAAAATTATATCTTGACAAAAAATAATTACGAAAGATTAAACATAAATAATATTTTTTAAACGCACCTACATAATACTATCGATAATCTTTTTATAAAAAATGACATTAATTTATTTTTACACTAGAAATAAGTAAAAAAAAATTAAAAACACATATTATTTTTTAAACGCACATAACTTAGTACTATCTATATTTTTTTTTATGACAAATAAGATTGAATTAATTTTATATTATAAATAACTATGAAAAATTATACACATAATTTTTTTTATAACAAATGACATTAATTTATTTTTACACTACAAATAACTACAAAAAATTAAAAACAAATACTTTTTTTTAAACGGATGTAACCTAATATTATCTATAATATTTTTAAAACAAATGACATTAATTTATTTTTACATTACAAATAATTATGAAAATTTTAGCACAAATATTTTTTTAAGGCACCTACCTAATACTATGTATAATTTCTTTTATAACAAATAACATTACGAAAATTTAAACACAAATATTATTTTAACACTACAATGTATCAAAAATTAAACACCTATAGTATTTTATAAACGCACTTATCTAATACTATCTACACTTTTTTTTATAACAAATAAAATTAATTTATTAAAACACTAGTCATACACAAATTAAACACACCTCCCTAATATTATCTACTTTTTTTAAACACATCTACCTACTACTATCTATAACAAATAACATTACATCATTTTTACACTATAAAATACTTCGAAAAATTAAATACATATATCTAATAGTAACTAAAATAATTACTAACTAAAACAATTAGTATCTACAATTCAATAATAATAATATGAAAATTTACAATTCAATAATAATAATAATATGAAAATTTAAATTCAATGATAATAATATGAAAATTTAAGTCATACCTAATTGAAGCTCTCAATAACCTCAAGCAACAAATTTTTTTTCAAGCACCACAAACTCTAACTTAAACTGAAACAATTCTAAGAGAAGAGAAGAAGAGAATGCGTATGGTATGGTAGATAATGTAGGTGCAACCACTCCTATTTAAAGGCAAACTGCAGATCTTTCATGTTGAAGAAAAACAATCTGCAGATCTTTCATTTGGACTGGCTGTAGTGAGGTGAAGAAGAAAAGTCCGGTGGCCTGGGAGACTGTGTGCAGACCGAAATGTCAAGGAGGACTGGATATTATAAACTTGACTGTTTGGAATCAGGTAACCATGATGAAATGTTTGTGGAATCTGTGCAGAAAATCGGATAATCTTTGGGTTAAGGGGATACATATGTATTACTTAAAAAAAAAGAGTATTATGCAGGTTGATAGCCGGAGACATTGGTCTTGGATGTTCAACAATATCTTGGATCAAAGAGAGAAAGTCAGGCTAAAACAGGAATGGAATAATCAGATGCAAAGGGATAAATTCTCGATGAAAACCATGTATAACCTGCTGATGGATAAATCTGATCGGGTACCGTGGAGATTTCTGCTAAACCATAACATTGCAAGGCCCCGAGCTATAGTGAATTTATGGTTGACGTGTCATGGTAGAATGGTCACAAAAGATAGGCTGAAAAGATTTGGAATGATCAAAGAAAATCAATGTAGTTTATGTAAGGAGTCTGAGGAATCTATTGCCCATCTGTTTTTTGACTGCAAAATTACAAAATTCATATGGGAGCAGATTCTTAAATGGATTGAAGTTACTCATGAACCTAAAACTTGGGGTGTAGAACTCAAGTGGGCTATTCGAGAAACTGGAAAGAAATGGTGGAAAGCTAAACTCCTGAAACTAGCACTCACTGAAACTCTTTACGAGGTGTGGTTATATTGAAATGATGAAGTTTTCAAGAATAATGAGAATAGAAATATAGTTGATAATATCATAGATAACATAGTATACAGGGGCTGGTATAACAATAAGCTTAGAAAGCATATAGTAACTTTGATGCTATAGGGCTTGGGTTTTTTTTTTTTTGTCGAAGGATGTTGGTTGTGGATCTCATGAGATCGCCATGTACTTATCTGATTTTTTGAATTAATATATTCCTCTTTTTTTGATTAAAAAAAAA